>NC_057813.1:624711842-624796179 GCF_018294505.1 Triticum aestivum
CGATACACATCAGGAACCACAGGGACTACGACACATTGACAGTGGTCCAGTCGGGATGGGCTCCGCGCCTGGTGGGCAGATGGTCACTTGCGGGCGGATCGTGAGTGGGGGGGGGGCATGGGCAGGAGCCTCATTGCGCCCGCCTACATGCGTCCGGTTCGAGCTCTTTGGGAGGGGCGCCTGGACAGGAGGTCCGAGGTGCTCTTTCTACTTCGGTGGTCCCAGGCAAGATGGGAGTGAGGTGCGGGCAGGAGCCCCGTGCCTTAATTTCTTTGCCGGACCGCGGCGTGCAGGATGGACTGGCGCCACGAGACGCTGTTGGCGAGGGGGAGGGGGCGGGACTATTGAGCAAGTGGCTCCATGGTCCTTGACGGTATCCTGGATTAGGGGGTACTCAACACGTCGTCTCCCGATCAGTTGGATTGGGCCGAGGACCCCCATGGCCATATACTCATGGGCCAGTCCGGACAGTTGCCACATACAAGGAAGAATCCACAAAACTTGGCGATCAATACAAGGACTCCTTCCCCACCGGTGTATTACGCTAGGACTCTTGTTATCCTAGGCCTCTGGTGCATTGTATAAACCGGTGCCGGGCTAGTTGATAGATATACAACAATAATCATACCATAGGCTAGCTTCTAGGGTTTAGCCTCTCTGATCTCATGGTAGATCAACTCTTGTACTACCCATATCATCAATATTAATCAAGCAGGAGTAGGGTTTTACCTCCATCGAGAGGGCCCGAACCTGGGTAAACATTGTGTCCCTTGCCTCCTGTTACCATTGATCCTAAGACGCACTGCTTGGGACCCCCTACCCGAGATCCGCCGGTTTTGACACCGACATTGGTGCTTTCATTGAGAGTTCCGTTGTGTGATCGGTGAAAGGATTAATGGCTCGACTACAGGTCAACTGCGACGTCGGCTTCTTCGTCACCAGCTCGACTGGTCACCTTGGCTTGACCGAGGACTGTACCCTACCTCCGATCGTCATGTTCGGATGAGGGCCTTCGTCAACACCAACTTCGATCTCTATCAAGATCATGGAGGAGTCATCCATGGAGCTCGGGGGCTCTACGTCAACATTGCCCTCAGGCGACCGTGCTGTTTTTCTGGACAGCAAACTTGTATCCGTCGCCGCCGCCTCCTCGAGTGTCTCCTAAATGATTACTTCAGTGGAATTATGCGGAATTAAGTCTACAACAACCCTGCAAAAATTCGTCAAGTTCCGATGGAGGAATCTCCGGCAATCTCCGATATACCGGAGCCCTGTTGAATCTGGACGAGAATCCGGACGAGTTTAGAGCGTGGTATCCAGCATCTAGCTCGGATGTCCTTTGTAAGATCCAACCGTTGATTTGCTGTGGAATTCCCATATCTACCACCTGCCAAACATTCAGCTCGATCCGACCGTCCAAACTCCGGGAAACTTCCGATTAGTGCATCACTTTTTGGATCTGTTTTCTGCGCGAGAACGAATCCGACCCAAGTTCATTTTCTTTATGAACGGGATCTCGGACATCCTTTTTGAAGGAAGTTTCCGTATGGGGTGTTGTGTTTTATTCTCAAACACATCCCAATAGTATTAAAAGTATTCTTGCAATACGAACTTCACCGTCGCGCCGGTGTCAAACCAGCCCGACAACATCACTCCACGGCGGCCGACCTGCATTAGACACGTCGTCGCTTTGTTGAGCCGAGCTCAATTTCTTCAGATCATCATCTCGGCCAGCCGAACAATAGTTCGGCATCGCGAAAGATAAATCGTCACCAACATCGCTGCCCCACGGATTACACGGAGCGGGCACACCGACATCGTCGCACGGTCACTTCATCAAGCCAGCATTGATCACGTCACAAGCTACGACCTGCATCGGCACGGTCGAACCGTTGCTTCATCGAGCTGGTGTCCATCACGCCGAACTACTTTAACACCTCGGCTAACACATCTCCTCACCGACCTGTTCTGTCTCCTCGCCTGGACTGGGGGCTTCGTCATCCCTTCATCAACTTATCCCGGAGACTCCGGCGTCACCGGCCAACCAGCTTCATCACATTAGCTGGACCACGGGCTTTGCCTCGGCGAGCTAGCCTTTTCCAGCATCGTCATCCCTTCGCTTCATCACCCATCAGGCAATGGGTGTGCGGATCGAGTCCCAATTTTGGGAGTAACCTTTCTTCGAACCGCTACAACAAGTAAACCAGGTGCTATTAATCCCAACAATTTTTGCTTGTTCGGGTTTATTTTTCCCAAGGAATTATTACTCTGCTTTGTTCCATCATCTATACGCAGGTCTATCAAATGATGGCCGCATTAACGATAGTCGCATGGTGGTCCGGTCAGTTTCCGTACATAGTCCGGCGAACGCCGCATCCGGAACTCGAACCGACCTGTGAATTCAGGCCTTGCCATGCCCTTACCGCATCACACCGCCGCCCTGCATCGACATTGACTTCAGCGGCAGACCATATTTCTTTTATTACTCACTTTGCATAAATTATTTGTTATGCAACGATTTATTATTATTATTATTACTATTATCTCCGGTTTGCACTATTTTTTGTGCACAGGAAAATGATCCAGCCGGACTATATCCTTTGGCGTCACCTCGGCTGGACGGGAGGCTTCGTCAACACTTCATTACCCCATGTCGGGGACTTCGGCATCACCCTACCGTCCTGCATTGACCGTGCTATGTCACCACTTCGGAGTGCCGAGCTCTTTGCTCCGCCACCTCAGGACCGGCTTGGGGGATGGAACCTTGTCCCGCATCAAGCTCGGAACGCGTCATCAATACCAAACACATTAACCAGCTAAGTGGCCTTCATGCTCAAAGTTTTAAATTTCTAACTTGTGTTCGGCTCGACCAAGCATTATAAAGTTGCTTGTAAGAATTTCCTTGTCCAAACTTTGTTTGTGACGCGCAAATTCAAATACCCCGTTTACTTGGGGGCTTCCTTCATGAAGCTTTTTCCTCTTGCATATGATTATACTTGTACGACTTCGTTCCTTGTTCGTGTATTACGCCACAATATGCACCATATTGACTTAAGCGATTTGCAAGCTAGGTTGCCTCGCTCCTGTGTTTACCCCACGTTCCCGATTGTTCGGCTAGGGAGTAAAGGGAGCACCTCTGCGATTGTCACGATCGGGTCATCTGAGCCGGACCTCAGACTGAGTGAAGCCGAAAGCTAGCGCTCTTATAGTTTTCAATGATGGTCGGCACACAACGGAACTCATGAGTACAAAAAATCTATTGCACAAGTCTCATAATAACAATAAGCACTGAAGAAAGGTATCGGTGGGGTACTATTTTGTTCGAAGATGCTTCTTACACTTCGCAGTAATATAGCATAAGTTCCCTGAGCGCGCTTTGTCTATTACAGCCTTATGTCCTGATTGCCTGGTTATTGGATACACCGTCAATATTCTCGACAGATGGAGTACATAACACTTTTCGGTTCTTGACCGAAGAGGGAGAAGCCGACGGTCGGTT
This sequence comes from Triticum aestivum, assembly GCF_018294505.1. NCBI lineage: Eukaryota > Viridiplantae > Streptophyta > Magnoliopsida > Poales > Poaceae > Triticum > Triticum aestivum. Next base: position 624,715,342 of record NC_057813.1, read on the forward strand.
AAGACGCGTTTAAACTTCGGTTGAACATAGATATGATATAAGTACTTCGGTACATGCAATCATTCTTTTACCCAAGTCACTTGGGGGCTCTTAAATTTATATGAGCCGTTTTATGATAAGTGTTCTTCTTCTTAGTCGTTGTAAAGTTTTATTATTACTATTATTATCTGTCGCTCCTTTTTTTTCAACACGAGCGTGTGGTCACTAGCCGGGGAGCCTAATTTCTCTCTCAAAGCCGCTAGAGTTTAGTTTGCTAAACTGGCCTAATGAGAAGTACTCCGCCCTCGGGATAGGAGGTTGAAGCCGTAGGCTGACCCGCTTGAAGTCTTGATATAAGATGTATCATGTTAGAGCACGATAGAAGCACTTCTTTTGCTAAGGCCAATTTTCGGATTGGCACCGAACACTTGATCTTGTTCGGACGTCAAGTTTTTACTGACGTTTTTCTTGGTTTTCCAAGCTTATGGCACTTTGAAACGATTTGTGTGTTTTCAGCACAAGTCTCGCAGTGCAACACCGGACACCTTTAGAGTTTCGGCAAAAACATTCTCGGATATTGCTATATATGCATCGGTTTCGAATTGTGTCTTCGGTCAATAGTTGGGTTGCCCGACTCCTGCGCTTGCCTTCTATGTTCCGCTTTGTTCGACTAGGTGTGCAAAGGGAGAACCACTGCGATTGTGCTTCCAGCTCACATGGTTAAGCACCTCAGTGGAGTAAGCCGAAAACAGACTATCACAATAAGCGTAAACTGGTCGGCGATCCGATGATGGTGTTAAACGATGGGCCATTCATAACAATGTCCGAAGTGTTTATGGCTTGACCTCGACTGTCGCCGAACACTACTGGGGGCTATTAACTGGCTTTCCAAAGTAAATCCTCGTTATTTTGCTCTTACATTGGAGCTGAGGTTTCATGATCATCCTTAGCATGACAACCCAAAGAAAGGAACCAATAGCGGGACTATTTTCGTTGGAAGACATTTCTTCTGTTAAACAGTAATATAACATGTCTCTCCGCGTACCTTTGTTTATAAAAACGTATGGCCAGATTGCCTTGTTTGTTGTAAATCTTTGCCCTCATAAAGGCTTTATAAAGTAGGACAAACACTCCTCGGCTATTGGCCGAGGAGGTGGAAGCCGATGGTCGGTCAACAAAGTTTTATACAATGCGAATCCGAGCATTAATGACGTAAAGTACTTGGATACATAGAGTCATTACACATAATTTGTGATTTTACTATGGATATCAATCCTTAATTCGGCCACCCGTGCCCGCATTAAGGCTCGGGGGCTACTGGGCTTCGGGCTTATTATTTAAAAATATTAAAGGGGCACATCGATCCCTGATCTGGTGTTGCCACCCGACCAGTGTCTCGGGGCTACTGCATTGTCTGTCCAATGCAGAAAATTTTAAGTGTAATACTGTCTCCGAGGAGATTTTGATCCTCAGGTTGGTCGGCCGCACCCAACCTGAGTCTTGAGGACTGAGCACGCCGCTTTCTGTGTCCCGAAGTATTCTGCCGAGCTAGGACTTGATCCTCAGACCGATTTTGCAAATCAACCTGAGTCTCAGCGGCTACGGGGATCAGCGGTCTTATGTCATCCTTCATGTGCATCTCGGGTTATAGACCGATACCCACCTTGAGGGCTACTGGCTATGTATCTCGGCAGAGAATAAATTGCACCAATCAAAAATATTGACAAAAATCGGCCAACATTCGGGGTGGTGCACCACCTCGGAAGCAGTCCGGCATAAAGCTCGGGCGCTAGTGGCTGGCTTCATAGAGGGCATTTCCGACATTAAGCTCGGCTAAACTCCTTCAAACTTCTTTGAACCAAGGTGATTTACGACACCTCAGATACAGTCCGGCTTTGGATCTCGGATACAGTCCGGCGTTGGAGCTCGGATACAGTCCGGCGTTGGAGCTCGGATACATAGTCCGGTGTTGGAGCTCGGATACGTTCCGGCGTTAGAGCTGGAAAGCGGTCTGGCGTTGGTGCTCGGCTGCAAAAGATACCTCGAATGCAGTCCGGTGTTGGAGCTCAGACGCAAGAGGACGCCGTCGCTCGGGAACAACTTCAAACCCCATGTGTGGCATAAAAATAACAAGGCATTGATAAAGGCCAGAAACTTAAAGGGGCTCCTCGGATACCCGACATATAAACTCTCGGATTTACTTCGCGATCCTCAAGATCGGAGATGAGAAGATTTGTTGAACCAGTTTTCAAGACCGACGACCGAAGATGAAGAACAGTTCAGAAGAATCGAGGAGCGTCCCCAACTTGAGGACCGGTTCAGGGGGCTACTGACGGTATCCTGGATTAGGGGGTACTCAACATGTCATCTCCCGATCAGTTGGATTAGGCCGAGGACCCCCATGGCCGTATACACATGGGCCAGTCCGGACAGCTGCCGCATACAAGGAAGAATCCACAAGACTTGGCGATCAAGACAAGGACTCCTCCCCCACCGGCGTATTCGGCTAGGACTCTTGTTATCCTAGGCCTCTGGTGCATTATATAAACCGGGTTCGGGCTAGTCGATAGATATACAACAACAATCATACCATAGGCTAGCTTCTAGGGTTTAGCCTCACTGATCTCGTGGTAGATCAACTCTTGTACTACCCATATCATCAATATTAATCAAGCAGGAGTAAGGTTTTACCTCCATCGAGAGGGCCCGAACGTGGGTAAACATTGTGTCCCTTGCCTCCTGTTACCATTGATCCTAAGACGCACTGCTTGGGACCCCCTACCCGAGATCCGCCGGTTTTGACACCGACAGTCCTCTTCCCCCTTGACCGCTGCGAGTGATCTCCACACGACCGCGCCCTACCCTCCTTCACCGACATTAGGGGAAGGGCGCGGGAGTCGGGAGCATACTCCTCGGGAGAGGACGGAGGAGGAGCTTATCGCTTTCGGCGGGATCACAGATCCGGTGACGGCTGGCAGGCGTGTCAGCAACCGGATCCAAGGACAGCCAGATGTGGACGACCTGCAACTAGCGCGTGCCAAGAGGGCAGCCATGCTTCGTCATGTCGAGGCTACTACAGGTGCTTCTTTTGATAAAAGTTGTTCAATTTTGCACTTCTCAGAGTATGACATAGTGGATAAGGCAAACGACTTAGGAATTTCTTTGGGATCAAATGAAACTGAGGTCGTCAAATCCATAAACGATCTTTTAGACTTGGAAGCGGAGAGGGCTTCCGAAATTATTCAAAATCTTGCATCTATCAAACCCATGAATGATAATGAAATGAACAATTTAGGAATGGTTGAACTTGCAAATATATGTAACAATCTGAACAATTTAGGAATGGTTGAACTTCCAAATATATGTAACAATCTTCTGCCTAGTGCGGAGGCCGAGGATGAGGAGGGATCGGAGACTACAGACACGGTAGAGCCTCTGTTGATGGAGGACACAATTTCTGTTGTCGCCGACCCTACTTTACCGCAGGGTGTTGGGGAGAAGCCTAAACGATCCTAGAAGCGGAAAATTTATCCTACTTCGGCAGTACGCAGAAGTGCTCGAGTTAAGCTTAAGAAAAAATTTCACGATGACTTATGAAAGGACTCTTTTGGAATAGCAGAGGTCTAGCTGACTTGGCTAAACGAAGGTTCTTAGTGGAGACAATGATAGAACAACACTTAGACTTTATTGCACTTATGGAAACTGGACAAGATAATTTCACCTCATGGTTTCTTCAAACTCTCTCCAGTGGTATCGATTTTGACTGGCACATCTTACCTCCTAGAGGAAGATCCGGCGGGATTTTACTAGGAGTGCGATGTGAGACACTAGAGGTACTTAATGTGGTTCAGGGAGACTTTTCGGTTAAATTCAGGATGCGGTCAAAACTGGATGGGTTCCGATGGTCTCTTGTGCTGTATATGGGGCAGCATAACGTGAATTAAAAGCAGAATTTTTGGCCGGTTTGGTGCAGATTTGTGGAGATGAAAATCTGCCAATACTAGTCGGGGGAGATTTTAATATCATCAGGAGGAGAGATGAAAAGAACAATGACAATTTTGATGGTCATTGGTCTATGATGTTTAATATGATTATCGAGAGTCTTAATTTGAAAGAAATAGAACTCACCGGTATACAATTTACATGGGCCAACTCGTTACCCACTCCGACTTATGAAAAGCTGGATAGGGTACTGGTTAGTGTGGAGTGGGAACAAAAATATCCGTTGGCATCGGTCCATGCGATGCAGAGAGCGATCTCGGATCACACACCACTTCTTTTAGACTCGGGTGAGGCTACCCATGTGGCAAATAAAAATACTTTCTCTTTCGAACAAAGCTGGTTTGAGAGAGAAGGATTTTTCGTGATCATTGCGCGCGAATGGGCTAAGCCGGTTAGTGGAAGGACGCATGTTGAGAGATGGCAAAATAAAATTAGACATCTCCGACAGTTTCTGAGAGGGTGGGCCAGAAATGAGAGTGGAATTTACAAACAAAAAAAGAGCGTCTTACTCAATTGATTGAGGCACTAGACTTAAAGGATGAAGCCACTCTTCTTTCTGTTAATGAGCAACCAACCAAGTCTGAGGTTGAGCAAGGTCTATGAGCTCTCTTGAGAGAGGAGGAGCTTAAGTGGGCATTGCGTGCGAAAACGCTTAAGGTTGTCCATGGGAACGACAATACACAATTCTTCCACATGGTTGCAAATGGTAAACATAGGAAGAAGAAAATTATACAACTTGAACAGGACGAGGGGACAATAGTGGGACATGAAAACCTGAAATCATATATCTCTAATTATTATAAGAAACTTTTTGGACCCCCGATTTCAAGTACGGTGTCACTTGATGAATCTGTGATTGATGATATTCCTCAATTATAGGCAGCAGAGAATGATATTCTCTCTACACCGTTTACTGAAAAAGAGGTTCTTCAGGCAATATCAGAAATGAAGCAGAATAAAGCACCGGGACCAGATGGGTTTCGAGCTGAATTCTATAAGAAATGTTGGCATATCATTAAAGATGATCTTATTCCTATGTTTCACAATTTTTTCATCGGCCATTTACAGTTATTTCATCTTAACTTTGGTACGATAGCACTGCTACCTAAGAAAGATGAGGCAGTTCGGATCGAACAATTCCGGCCCATATGCCTGTTGAATGTGAGTTGCAAAATTTTCACAAAGGTTGGAACCAATAGATTGACACAAATTGCTCATTCAATGATCCAACCAAGTCAGACAGTGTTCATGTCGGGACGACACATACTGGAAGGGGTGGTCGTTCTACATGAAATGCTTCATGAGATCCACTCCAAGAAACTAGATGGGGTTATCTTCAAAGTGGATTTTGAGAAGGAGTATGATAAAGTAAAGTGGCCTTTTCTTCAGCAGGCCATGCGCATGAAAGGTTTTAGTGAAGCCTGGAGGAACCAAGTGGATGCCCAAGTCCAGAAGGGTAGTGTCGAAATCAAGAAGAACGATGATATTCGTCACTATTTTCAGACACATAAGGGGTTGAGACAAGGGGATTCCATGTCTCCTCTCTTGTTCAATATTGTGGCAGATATGTTGGTCGTCATTATTGGCAGGGCCAAGCAGCATGGCCATGTAGAGGGTCTAGTTCCTCATCTAGTCGATGGAGGGGCATCCATTCTACAGTATGCTGATGACACTATCCTATTCATGGAACATGACATGGCTAAGGCACGTAATATGAAACTTATCTTGTGTCTCTTCGAACAGTTGTCTGGCTTAAAAATTAATTTTCATAAGAGCGAGTTGTTCTGCTTTGGGAAGGCCAAAGACGAGGAACGCACTTATAGACAATTGTTCAAATGTGAATTAGGTGCTTTACCTTTCAGTTAATTGGGTATTCCGATCCATCACCGTAAGCTATCCAATAAAGAATGGAAGTGTATTGAAGAACGAATTGAAAAAAAAACTTAGCTGCTGGAAGGGCAAGCTTATGTCATATGGAGGTCGGCTAGTCCTGGTTAACTCAGTACTGACTAGTATGCCGATGTTTCTACTTTCGTTCTTCGAAATTCCAAAAGGGGTTCGGAAGTGACTTGATTTCTTTCGATCTCATTTCTTTTGGCAGTATGATGAGGCCAAGATGAAATACCGTCTCGCGCGATGGGATATCCTTTGCCGAACTAAAGACCAAGGGGGTCTCGGTATTGAGAACTTAGAAATTAAGAATAAATGTCTTATGAGCAAATGGCTATACAGGTTAGAGACAGAGCCGGAGGGTATGTGGTCTCAAATCCTGCGCAATAAGTATTTGCACTCAAAAATATTAGCCCAGGTTACCATGAGACCGACTGACTCGCCATTCTGGAAGGGACTTATGCAAACGAAGGACTTTTTCTTTCGTAGAGTCAAATTCTTGGTTGGCAATGGGACGTCAACAAGATTTTGGGAGGATACGTGGTTAGGAGAGACGCCCCTGGCCGTCAAATATCCTACTCTCTATAATATTGTGCAACGTAAGGAGGATTACGTAGGCACAATCCTTCAAACTATTCCCTTGAACATCCAGTTTAGACGAGCGTTGGTTGGTGAGAGATGGACCGCCTGGATGCACTTGGTTCCGAGATTGATAGAAGTTCAACTCTTCGACCAGCCGGATTCGACACAACGGAAGTTAACTAAGAATGGGATGTTTACGGTGAAATCTTTCAATATGGATTTGATTAATTCTGGCCCACTCTCAAGGTCGTTGCACATTTGGAAGGTTAAGGTTTCCTTGCGAATTAAATTTTTTATGTGGTTTGTCCACAAGCAAGTAACACTCAGAAAGGACAACTTAATTAAAAGGCGTTGGGTAGGAAGTTCGCGGTGCTGTTTTTGTGATCATGAGGAAACAATACAACACTTATTTCTTGAATGCCCACTTGCCAAGTTACTTTGGAGAACGATTCATATAACTTTCAACATTAATCCTCCAGTCGATATTGCGTCATTGTTTGGGACGTGGCTAGCTGGGATTGAACAGATTACTGAGGCTCGTATTCAGATTGAAATATGTGCGCTTTTATGGGCTATATGGAACTGCATGAATGATATGATTTTTAATAGACAACAAACTTTAACTTTCTTGCAGGTTATCTTCAAAGCTACAACTTGGATCCGTATGTGGTCCTTACTCACTCCTATGGCATCCAGGGAGCCTTTGGTTACTGGGTGCAACCAATGGGAGATGGTAGCTCGGGTTATATTCAACCGGTTCGGATGGCGCTCGCATAAGAGGATAGGAGTCTAGGGAGCTTATCCTTCTTATTACCGTATCGGTTATCTTTGTCAGCATGTAATTTTCCTTTTTTACTTTGTTCTGCTCCATTTGCGAGCTGTAAGACTTTTATGACGATACTTTGTGGATTGTTAATAAGGTGGCTGCATGCATCTTCATGATGCAGATGCCGGGGGCATGCCTTCATTTCCAAAGAAAAAGTAGGTACACCGTAAATGGACAGATGGTTATATAGCATCCAAGCACTGTTCGCTCGGTGCGGATTCTTTGCAGCGGATAAAAGTATGCATTCTTCTCAGACTAAAATGTGTGCATATTGATAGGAAGATGAGACATGCTCAATGGACTGGCAAGCCACAGTTGGCCTTTGATCGCTCCAGAGCCTTTGGCATACTCCAGTATGCCTCTGATCATGAAACCTCCAGAGCCTTTGGCATGGTCCAGTAGGCGTCTGATCGTGCAACCTCCAGAGCTCCGCTTCTCTTTTGAGCCAAAAAGGTTGATCTCCTGCTCGTTTTCTCTAACGAAACAGATGGTCATATCGCCTTCATGCTTGTAACAAAAATCCGAGGATCTACCTTACAAAGCTACCGCTTTGCGGTGTTGTGCTGCCAAATTGCATCTACACCATAAATGTGACCATGCATGAGCATAAGAAACAGCAATCAAGAAATGGTGAGTTTCTGACCCTCCGGAGCAGTACGGCACGTGAGGAGCAACTCACGAATGCCCACCCACATTCCTTAGCCGGTGATGAGGTGAAAGAGGTGAAGCTGTGTGTTGTTTGTGACCCACAAGAGGGTACAACCTCAAATTAGGCACGTCTGCTTTTGGTTTTGTGCTTTAGATTGGGTGAAAAGACATGGTATATATGTTCAGTGATGATGTGTAAATTGTCATTCTTAAAATTCTTTTTCCAATTTTCCTCTTTTTGTTTTGTGTGACAGTTGATCCAATCAGCAGCAGAGGTATGTTTCTTTTCTGAGGACCGCTTCGGTACAACCCCCCTCATAAAATGTATAAAAGGTAATATGGACTTTTGACACACCGTATTCATTTTTGTATGTATGATGGGTCACCTAACGAAAAAAGGAAAACCAACCAGGAATTGAACACAGATCCTGGTACTCTTCGGACGGGCTGCCTACCACACGACCTAGGGCCTAACTTTGATTTCCTACAGCGCGTATTCTATAAGAACAAATACGTATATATTTTGCTAAAAAAACTAAAACGCATATATATATATATATATATATATATATATATATATATATATATATAAACATTTCTGATAAAAACCGAAGCTTTTCTTGAAAAAAAAGGGGAACAACTTGGAAATGTCGAATATTTCTTGGAAAACACATAATTTATAAAAATCCAAACTTTTTTGAAAAAAATGAACAATTTTTGAAAATTTTGCAGAATTTTCGGGTTTGCTTAAATTTCTTTAAAAAATGTTGACTGTTTATAAAATTCAAAATTATAAAAACATGACAAGGTTTCGAAAACATGAATTTTAAAAAGTACACAAACATTTTATAAAACTTTGACCAAATTTAGAAAAAGCAATTATTTTCTGGATGCTTATACTTTTTTGGATGTGGGAACATTTTTTCAAATACTTATTTTTTAATTTGTGAAGAATTTGACAATAGGACAATTTTATAAACTTCTGATCTTTTTAAATCACGAAATTTTCAATATTCCTGATTTTTTTGAACGAACACAATATGAAAATACGAGCATTTTTTTAAATTTGAACAGAATTTGAATAACATGGATATTTTTGGCAAACGTGAACAATTTTTAAAATTGCAAACTGATTTAGAAATTTCCAACGGGCGCCAGACGGGAGCGATACTGTCGCCTAGTTGGTCCGAGGCCTAAATGTTTTTTCCTCCTATTTTTCTATTCTTCTCTTTTTCTGTTAATTCATTTGTCTCCCTTTTGAACTTTATAATTCTTTTTGAAATATATAAAAAAATTGAAATATTTTTTGGAATACCAAAATAACAGTTTTAATCAAATGTTTTACATTATGGTTCTAAATTCTTTTCCATAAATAATTTTTTTCATGAGCTTATATAAGCAATTCAAGGACCATGCCAAGTTGTCTGAGTTTTCGACAACTTCTACATTTTCTAGAATTTTCTACGTGAAAAATGGCCTATAAATGGCTGGACATGACGCAGCTTGCATATTGTGTCAGAAATCGTTCAAACCTAGCATGCATGCCTATTATGGGCATGCCCACCTGCTAGCAATAGTTGAGATCATTTCATGCATGTACAAAATATAGACAATGTTCAACGAAGGTGTTTGCGTATGCTAGAAGAGTCTGTTTGAGAGTGTTTTTTTCTTGCATCCATTAAATGATCCCAAATTTTCCTTGAGCTTATATGACCAATTCAAAGTGCCATGCCAAGTTGTTTGATTTTTCAATAATTCTTGCATTTTCTCAAGTTTTCTTGGCGAAAAATGTGAGATAAATGGCCGAACGTGACACAACTTGCATACAGTCGAAAGTAGTTCAAGTCTGGCATGAATATCTATCATAGGAACGCCCACCTACTGGCAAAACTTGGTGTCATTTTAAGAATGTACAAAACTAGACCATGCTCAGCGGAGGGTGTACGGGAAGCGAGACTGCTTTGTCTGTGCACGTTATTTCTCTACATCCTTGAAATGGCGTCATGTCCTTTATGACCAATCTGAGGTACCATGCGTTGGTTTTCGACTTTTTTTGTATTTTCTGGTGTCTTCTCAGTGAAAAATGGCCGATAAATGGTCGGACGTGACGCATCTTGCGTACTGTGTTAGAAATCCTTCAAACCTGGCAGGGATGCATACCATGGGCATACCCATATTTTGGAAAAAATGGGGTCATTTCATTTATGTCACCATGTTCAACATATGGTATCCGAGTAGGCCAGAAGGTCCGTACGGGAGCATGTTTTTTCCGGCATCATCAAATGAACCCAATTCAAGGCAAGATGCCAAGTTGTTTGAGCTTTTGACAATTCTTGAACTTTTTTTAGTTTTCTTGCTGAATAATGGCTGATAAATGGTCGGACGTGACACAACTTGCATGTGGTGTCGGAAAACACAACTGGTCAGAAAATTCACAAACTTAAATTTGCCACATAGGCCAAAAAGAAAAGTGTTCAAGTTGTATTAAAAATCTTTCAAAATGTTAGTTCTTAAGTTTGCACGCTCCTCATATCTCTTTGAAATTGTTCAAAAATGTTGTTCCTAAAATGTTCAACATTTTGAACTAACATGTCTCTTTAAAATTTTCAAATTGTTCATGCTTTTAGAAAATGAATTTAAATTTGTCAAACAATGTTTATGCTTTTTTAGAAAAATGGTATTTTCAAAATGTGTTCAAGTTGTTCACAAAATTGTTGAATTTTCAAACATTATTTGATTATTAAAAATTATTCAGAATTTCCAACAAATGTTCGAAAAAATTGGAAATGTGCCCGGATTCTACGTTGGTGTTACCTATGTCCGGGATTTTTAGGCTAGAGGAAGTCCACTTTTGTAAGGCAGGTTGCTATTCCCTATGCTTGAATTAATAGCCAGTTTGTTTTTTAGCAAAAAAGTATCATTTATTCAATGTTCAAACACATAGGGATGCAGAGAAGTAAGCCACACATGGCGCCCGGAAGAGAGAGAGGCAGCTGCCTTAGCCAAGGCATGAGCTTCCTCATTATGCTTTCTATTCTCATGCACAAATTGGGAATGTTTGATGGAACGTCTTCGATGCTTGATCTCCTCCAAAACAGCAAAATACCGGCATGGGGTACCAGTATGAATATTGGTTGCCACCTCGATGCAGTCTGATGCCACACATACAGATTGAACATGTAGATCCGCAGCAAGAGCAAGGGCCTCATTGCAGGCCTGGGCTTCAAGTATAGTTGGGTCAAGCAAACCTTCAAAGATGACTGCGGAAGCACCCAGGAACAAACCGTGCCTATCTCTGGAGATAACCGTCGAAGCACCTCGATCACCAATCTTAGAGAGGCCACCATCAACATTCATCTTTACCGCATCACTAGTGCAGAACCGGCCTTTAGTGCCGGTTCGTAACGGTCTTTAGTGCCGGTTTGGCAACCAACACTAAAGAGTGGGGACTAAAGGCCCCCCCCTTTAATACCGATTCGTCACGAACCGGCTCTAAAGTGCCACCATGTGCCACGAGCCAGGCCCGGGTGCGTGTAGGACATTAGTATCGGTTGGTAACACTAGTAGAAAAGGGGGCATTGGTCCAGGCCGGGTCAGCCCATTAGTCCCGGTTCAATCCAGAACTGGGACCAATGGTGGCATTGGACCCGGTTCGTGAGCCCCGGGGGCCGGCCGGGCCACGTGGGCCATTGGTCCCGGTTCGTCTGGACCTTTTGGTCCCGGTTGGTGGGACGAACTGGGACCAATGGGCCTCGCTCCTGGCCCACCACCATTGGTCCCGGTTGGTGCCACGAACCGGGACCAAAGGCTGCCCTTTAGTCCCGGTTCAAGCCGCCAACTGGGACCAATGAGGTGCCTATATATACCCCCTCGCGTAAGAGCAGAGCACACTGCTCTGTTTTTTCTGGCAGCCAAGGGGGAGAGGGCTTGGTGGTGCTCTAGCTCACCTCCTATGCACACAAGGTGTTCGATGGAATGCCCGAGCCACACTACTTAAGCTTTCTCCTCTCCAAGCTCGACCTCCAAGCTCCATTTTCCTCAATATTTGTCTAGGTTTAGTGGTCTGTCACGCCCCGTACCCGTCTTCGTCGCCGTCGATCACCCGCGCCGATCTCATCGCTGGCACCACCGTGGCGAGCCTCTTGTTCTTATCTTCTTTCCGAAAGGAAAAATATTCTTAGTTGTATGTTTAGATAGATACTTGTATTATTTTCTTGCTTTTATTATTGCATCTTATATAGTGCGATGGTTTTGGTATCCGCCCCCATCAGCCCTCGTCCTGTCTATGATTCGGATGTGGTATATATTATCTTTTCATAACTATTAGTTAATTTATTGTTTATGAAAATTATGCGACCAACATGACATAGATTTTATTTATCTAGGAGGTTGTTGAACCGGAAATTCCAACCGACCCTATTGTCGAGAGGTTAAATTTAGTTGAAGAAGAAAACAATTTCTTGAAGGAAAAAATAAGAAAAATTGAGGAGGAGAAGATGATATTGGAGTTGCATGTTGCGGATGTCGTCGATGATCACAAGATCAAGATGGATGCAGTGCGCTTGAAGAGTAGAAAGATTAGAAAATCTGCCATTCATACCGAGGCTTGGTATCATTATGCCGTTGGATCAGTTGTTACCTTGGTTGCGATTATGATCGCATTTGTTTTCGCATTGAAATGTTTTACATAGTTTCAATGTATGGTTTAATTAATTTAGATGCTCTGCAGAGCTTTATGTTGTTCTGTAATGATTTTCGCTTGAAGATGAGAACTATGTATGTACTTTGGTTTTAATGTGATGATGAATTTCTATTAATTTGGTCACTTAGTTATCTATTCATGATGTTCTGTAATGATTTTTGACACACTTAATTATATATAATGCACGCAGATGAACCGGCAATGGATGTACGGTAATAGACGCACCTCCGAGTACATTAAGTGCGTGCATGATTTTCTCAAATGGCTGAGGCAAACAAGCAGAATGGTTTTATGTGTTGTCCATGCCCTATATGTGGGAATACGAAGTCTTACTCTGACCGGAAAATCCTTCACACCCACCTGCTTTACAAGGGTTTCATGCCACACTATAATGTTTGGACGAGGCACGGAGAAATAGGGGTTATGATGGAAGACGGCGAAGAAGAAAAGTATGATGAAAACTATGTGCCCCCTGAATACGGTGATGCTATTGAACATCAAGACGAACCAGACGATGCGCACGATGATGCTGCAACGGGCGAAGCTGCTGAAGATCAAGAAGAACCAGACGATGTGCCCGATGATGATGATCTCCGCCGGGTCATTGTCGATGCAAGGACGCAATGCGAAAGTCAAAAGGAGAAGCTGAAGTTCGATCACATGTTAGAGGATCACAAAAAAGGGTTGTACCCCAATTGCGAAGATGGCAACACGAAGCTTGGTACCGTACTGGAATTACTGCAGTGGAAGGCAGAGAATGCTGTGCCAGACAAAGGATTTGAGAAGCTACTGAAAATATTGAAGAAGAAGCTTCCAAAGGATAACGAATTGCCCGACAGTACATACGCAGTAAAGAAGGTCGTACGCCCTCTAGGATTGGAGGTGCAAAAGATACATGCATGCCCTAATGACTGCATCCTCTACCGCGGTGGGTACAAGGATCTGAACGCATGCCCGGTATGCGGTGCATTACGGTATAAGATCAGAAGAGATGACCCTGGTGATGTTGACGACGACCCCCCCCCCCCTAGGAAGACAGTTCCTGCGAAGATGATGTGGTATGCTCCTATAATACCACGGTTGAAACGTCTGTTCAGAAACGGAGAGCATGCCAAGTTGATGCGATGGCACAGTGAGGACCATAAGAAAGACGGGAAGTTGAGAGCACCCGCTGACGGGTCGCAGTGGAGAAAAATCGAGAGAAAGTATTGAGCTGAGTTTGCACATGACCCAAGGAACGTATGGTTTGCTTTAAGTGCGGATGGCATTAATCCTTTCGGGGAGCAGAGCAGCAATCACAGCACCTGGCCCGTGACTCTATGTATGTATAACCTTCCTCCTTGAATGTGCATGAAGCGGAAGTTCATTATGATGCCAGTTCTCATCCAAGGCCCTAAGCAACCCGGCAACGACATTGATGTGTACGTAAGGCCATTAGTTGAAGAACTTTTACAACTGTGGAATGGAAACAGTGTACGTACGTGGCCCGCTCTCAGTAACCTTTCAGGACAGACAAACAAGGGATATCATGCATGCATGCACTGTTTACTTGACACCAAAAGTATATACCTGGGAAGCTGCAGGAAGAATGTGTACCTGGGCCATCGTCGATTTCTTCCGACCAACCATCAATGTCGAAAGAAAGGCAAGCATTTCAAAGGCGAGGCAGATCACCGGAAGAAGCCCGCCATACGTACCGGTGATCACGTACTTGCTATGGTCAACGATTTACATGTAATCTTTGGAAAGGGTCCCGGCGCACTAGCTGTTCCGAATGACGCTGGGGGACATGCACCCATGTGGAAGAAGAAATCTATATTTTGGGACCTACCCTACTGGAAAGACCTAGAGGTCTGCTCTTCAATTGACGTGATGCACGTGACGAAGAACCTTTGCGTGAACCTGCTAGGCTTCTTGGGCATGTATGGAAAGACAAAAGATACAGCTGAGGCACGTGAGGACCTGCAACGTTTGCACGAAAAAGACGGCATGCCTCCAAAGCAGTATGAAGGTCCTGCCAGCTATGCTCTTACCAAAGAAGAGAAGGAAATCTTCTTTGAATGCCTGCTTAGTATGAAGGTCCCGACTGGCTTCTCGTCGAATATAAAGGGAATAATAAATATGGCAGAGAAAAAGTTCCAGAACCTAAAGTCTCATGACTGCCACGTGATTATGATGCAACTGCTTCCGGTTGCATTGAGGGGGCTTCTACCGGAAAACATCCGATTAGCCATTGTGAAGCTATGTGCATTCCTCAATGCAATCTCTCAAAAGGTGATCGATCCAGAAATCATACAAAGGCTAAGGAGTGATGTGGTGCAATGTCTTGTCAGTTTCGAGCTGGTGTTCCCACCATCCTTCTTCAATATCATGACACACGTCCTAGTTCATCTAGTCGACGAGATTGTCATTCTGGGCCCCGTATTTCTACACAATATGTAACCCTTTGAGAGGTTCATGGGAGTCCTAAAGAAATATGTCCGTAACCGTGCTAGGCCAGAAGGAAGCATCTCCATGGTCCATCAAACAGAGGATGTCATCGGGTTTTGTGTTGACTTCATTCCTGGCCTTAAGAAGATAGGTCTCCCTAAATCGCGGTATGAGGGGAGACTGACTGGAAAAGCCAAGCTTGGAAGGGACTCAATAATATGTAGGGACGGATATTCTTGGTCTCAAGCACGCTACACAGTTCTACAGAACTCTACCTTGGTGACCCCGTATGTCGATGAACACAAGAACAGTCTGCGCTCCAAACACGTGGAGCAGTACGACGACTGGATTACATGTGAACACATCAGGACTTTCAGCAGTTGGTTGGAAACACGTCTCAGAGGTGACAACACTGTATGTGATGAGCTGTACTTGTTGTCCAGGGACCATCTTCGACTGTTACGATTTGGAAAGTATACGAGATAAATGTGAATACATTTTACACGATTGACCAAGATAAAAAGAGCACCAACCAAAACAGCGGTGTCCGCTTTTAATGCAACAACCGAGAGGGGAAAGGATACGTATTATGGTTACATAGTGGACATATGGGAACTTGACTACGGACATGATTTTAAGGTTCCTTTGTTTAAGTGCAAATGGGTCAATCTGTCAGGAGGTGGGGTACAGGTAGACCCACAGTACGGAATGACAATAGTGGATCTGAAAAATCTTGGGTACACTGACGAACCGTTCGTCCTAGCCAATGATGTGGCACATGTTATCTATGTGAAGGACATGTCTACCAGACCGAGAAAAAGAAAAGATAAGGAAGCGAATACATCATACGATGAGCCAAAGCGCCACATAGTTCTTTCAGGAAAAATGGACATCGTGGGAGTGGAGGGCAAGACAGACATGTCTGAAGATTATGAAAAGTTTCATGAAATTCCTCCCTTCAAAGTCAAGGCTGCCCCAGCATCCTGATAAACGATGAAGATTATCCATGGTTACGGCGCAATAAGCAAATGACACAAGCGAAGAAAAAGTGAAGACTTTCTCCCGCAACTATTATGATGATACCATGCCAACTTTGTAACAGATGAAATTATGATTCCATGCCAACTTTCAACTTTCAACTTTTTCAGAGTTCATTTGAAATGCTTTAATGTCTTATGGTTCGGCCCTCGTAATACCATTAATCCCGGTTCGCTCCTTGTCAACTATATTCTCACCAAGAACACTCTCAAGAGGGCAGTCACGTGGGCCATTGGTCCCGGTTCGTCTGGACCTTTTTTCTCTATAGGCGCATCTATGTTCATTTTTTAGTAAAGTTAATCACAAACTTGTGATTCACACAAATTTCAGAGAATTCAAATTTTAACTATTCAAATTTGAAAACTAATGGCACTAACAGAAAGTTTATAATTTTTCTAAAACTAATGGCACTAATAGAAAGTTTATAATTTTGCTGACCTAAAAGCAAAAAGAATTAAAAAATAAAGCAAAAGACAAAATAAAATAAATAATGCAGAAAACAAAACAAAAAACTAGAAAAAAAATAGCAACAATAAGTATTTTGTTGTAAGTAGAAACAAAATAAAATAAATAAAGCAAAAAAAACAAGAAATGTGTTTTCAAATTTGAAAACTAATGGCACTAACAGAAAGTTTATAATTTTTCTAAAACTAAAAGCAAAAAAGAATTAAAAAATAAAGCAAAAAACAAAAGAAAATAAATAATGCAGAAAGCAAAATAAAAAAATGGAAAAAAAATAAAAATAGCAACAATAAGTATTTTGTTGTAAGTAGAAACAAAATAAAATAAATAAAGCAAGAAACAAAACAAAAAAACAAAAAAAGTGTTTTCAAATTTGAGAACTAATGGCACTAACAGAAAGTTTATAATTTTTCTAAAACTAAAAGCAAAAATAATTAAAAAATAAAGCAAAAAAACAAAAGAAAATAAATAATGCAGAAAACAAAACAAAAAAACTGGGAAAAAATAAAAATAGCAACAATAAGTAAAGAAAAAAAGTGCCTCCTACTAGGCCCCCACGGCCTGAATACGACTAGAAACCCACCATGGGCCAGGATTCAGGCCCGCAGGAGGCCCAGTAGGCCCATCAGGCAAAGCAGTAGTAAGTAGGCCCGTAAGCCTGCAGTGGAGAGGAGCTCGAGAGGGGTGCAGCAGTGGGGCTTATAAACCACTGCGCGCCCCTCTCAGCTAGCGAGGTGGGACTAAACTTTCGTGCTGCACCGTGCCAGCACACAACCATTGGTCCCGGTTGGCGGCACCAACCGAGACTAAAGGGGGGCATTGGTCCCGGTTCGTGGCACCAACCGGTACCAATGCCCACCCTTTAGTCCCGAATGGTGGCACCAACCGGGACCAAAGGCCGCCGCTTCCCGCCCTTTGGGCTGCTGAAAAGAGGCTTTTGGTCCCGGTTGGTGGCACCAACCGGGACTAAAGGGTGTATTAGTCCCGGTTGGTGCCACGAACCGGGACCAATGCTCTTGATATATATACAGCACTTAGCAGCTTTTGACCAAATCCCCCACTTCTCCCCTGACGCCCCCTGCTCCTCCTCGTCGCCGTCGCCGCCCGACGCCCCTGCTCGACCTTGCCGTCGCCGCCGCCACCGACGCTGTCAGGCTGCTCACCTTCGTCGTCGCCGCCGCCACCGACGCCGTCAGGCTGATCGCCTTCGCCGTCGCCGCCGCCCCCCTGTGAGCAGTCCCGCGCCCCTGCCCTGCGCGGCCGCCGCGCCGCCGTCCTTGCCCTGCGCGGCCGCCGCTTAGCCGCCCCTGCCCTTGCACTTTTTTGTGTATATGTGTATATATGCATTTTTTGTGTGTATATGTGTGTATATGTGTTTGTATGTGTATATATGTGTATTTGTTTTTGTGTATATGTGTATATATGCATTTTTTCACATATATAATATATATATGTATGTGGTAGCTATATGATGAATGGATGTGACTATCTATGTATAAATATAATGTTCATAGCATTTTTATGTTTATATATGTTTTTTATAATATGTATTAATTTTTTATTTAGGTTGTTAGTATTAGGTTTTAGGTTAGTGCATTTTAGGTTAGTGTAGAGGAAAAAGTAAAATAAGAAGAGGAAAAAAGAAGAAAAAGAAGAGGAGAAGAAGAAAGGAATAGAGGAGAAGAAGAAAAATAGAATTTCTATTTTTTCTTCTTCTCCTCTATTCCTTTCTTCTTCTCCTCTTTTTTTCTTCTTTTTTTTCTTCGATCTTCTCCTCTGCCGTCGTCGATATACCCCCCTCGGCCCTCTCGCTCGACCAAAACTCTCGAGGACACCCAAACCCTAGAGAAAAAATGATGTTGGTCTCCTACGTACCCCCTCCCGCTGCGCCCCTACCCGACAAACTCTCTTGATGCCACCCAAATTTACCAAGTTAAAAGAGCGTTGTCGTCGAGGCCACCCCAAACCCTTGAAGCGTTGTGTCGAGGCCACCCCAAACCCTTGAAGCGTGGTCTAGGCCACCCCAAACCCTAGAGAAGCAGCGTCGAGGCCACTAACGTGATTCCTTATTGTGATTAGCTAGCTAGTTCTACGTTTGCCACTAATATATATCCATCTGTACCATGTTTGAATAATAATTGGCATGTTGTAAATATTTGCAGAAACTATGGAGCACTACTGAGACGAAGCAACAGAAGCGATGTTGGGGGAGATAATCATAGAAGGAACTGATGTCGTTACGTCATTTTTCAACGACGCCGTTGGTCAGAAAGGACTGGGTGAAGAAGAGGGCTATGTTCATGATGACTCCGGCCCATTAATGCTAGTACAAGAAGAGGGCTATGTTCATGATGGCTCCGGTGATGACCCAATGGAGGTACAAGAAGGAGACCGTGCTGACTGCTCCGGTGACCGAACCGAGTCCGGTCAGGTATATATATATTAGTTAAGCCCGTGCTGACTAGTTAATTGATGCATTCATTGTTTTGGTATATGTACACATATTAATTAACTCTCG
The DNA here is from genome assembly GCF_018294505.1 of Triticum aestivum. Lineage (NCBI taxonomy): Eukaryota > Viridiplantae > Streptophyta > Magnoliopsida > Poales > Poaceae > Triticum > Triticum aestivum. The sequence goes on from NC_057813.1 coordinate 624,734,419, forward strand.
TCTTTCTTCCTTTTTCTAGCCCTCCGGATCGAGCACAACTTCGGTAAGGAGACGAGGCCCGAAGAAAAAGTTGAGCTCGGATGAAAAGTTTGAGATCACAGCAATCGCGCGCGACGGCGAACCGATTGAACCCATCCGGACAAAGAACACATTTGTTGCTCAGTGTGGGGTTCTTGTTAGGGACAAGATCCCGATCAGCATCCACCAATGGTATAAGCCTAAGGAGGAAGACCCTCAGGTGTCTTATGTCAATGATATGCAAAAAGATGATCTTTGGACTGAGCTGAAGGCAAATTTCACCCTACCGCCAGAGGAGGATCCGGAAAAGCCAGTTAAAGAGCAATTAATCAAGTCTTGTGCTCTTAATAAGATGGCAGGCCTATTCAGGAGGTGGAGGAAAGAGATGAAAAAGTTTGTCGCCAAATAAGAGACACCAGAATTCATCGGCAAATATGAGAAGACCAGAGATCACTGGCCCGCATTTGTGTCCTACACGACATCGGAAAAGAGTAAGAAGATGTCGGCGACAAATAAGCAAAATGCTGCGAAGAAGAAGTTTCACTATCGCACGGGGTTAGGTGGCTACCTGCAAGCCCGGCCTAAGTGGTCCAAGGCTGAGAATGATCTGCTTGATAAAGGGATCGAACCGGAGACAATGAGATGGCCAGACAGTTGCCAGACTTGGTTCTTCGGGGCTGGCGGAACCTTGGACCCTGTAACACGGGAGTGCCGTTGGACGGACGAGCAACTGAAAACACCAGTCACAAGGCTTCGGCAGTATATCCATGCAGCGCAGCAAGGGACGTTCGTTCCAGACAGGGCGAAGGACGAGCTCACAATGGCCCTCGAGAATCCTGAGCACCCTGGACGGACATGAGGCACGCCAGGCTCCATTCCATGGAAGGTTGGTTTCCCGGACGCAGGGGGTTACAAAACCCACGAGAGGAGGAAGAAACTGGAGTAGAGCCAACTGCAGGCGCTGCACGAAAGGGTAATGGGGCTAGAGGAACGAGAAGCAGATCGCAACAAATGACCTGCCGAAGCTTCCCCTGAAGCTACCCCGCCATCTCAGCGGAGAAGCAGCGTGGCTTCCACCGAGCTGCTTCAGCAGGAGCATGTCTTGACGGCTCCTGCCAGCTATCCCGTGGATGCTATCACGAGGTCTCAAAATTGCCACCTTATGACGCGATGGATGGATTAGAAGGTCAAGGCGGCTGTTGGCTCTGTTTATCCTACTGAAGAAGGCGCAACTTTTCACTGCCGGCCGTTCCAGAAGGATATGCCAGGGTGATGGTGGATGAAATAATGGAGGGATTTGAGGACCTCCAGCTTGACTACCCTACCGGTGAAGGGGAGAATAGGTTGGGTTCTGCTCTGAAGACTCCATGCCTATGGCGGAAGAAGCTCATCAACCTTACGAACTGGACGCCTCCGCCTCCTCCTCCTCCTCTGGCGAGTCAGGGCACTCCGCCTCCTCCACCGCCTCCTCCTCCGGCGAGTGTCGATCAGGGCACTGGGCCTCCTTCTCCGCCTGCGCCGGCGCGCCCGAGCAGCCAGCAGCCTCCTCCTTCTCCGGCGCGTGGTGGCACTCCGCCTCATTCTCCCCCTGCGCCGGCATGCCCGAGCAACCAGCAGCCTCCTCCTTCTCCGGCGCGTGATGGCACTCCGCCTCCTTCTCCGCCTGCGCCGTCGCGCACGAGCAGCCAGCACCTTCCTCCTTCTCCGCCTCGCCAGCAAGGGCGGAAGAGACCCGCCGCCGCCCCGGCTGCTCCAGCACATCATAGTCCTTCTCTTCCGCCTCGTAAGCAAGCACGAAAGAAGAAGAGTGCCACAGCCGCTTCGTCTGCTCCGGCATCTAGTAGTACACCCAGCAGAGGCGGGAGGCAATACAGATACGGTCCACCTCTCAAGCCTCTTGAGAAGTTACCGTACGAGAGGACCGAGGAGGAAAATGAGATGATCGTGCGGGCCCACGTGAAGGACTTCTTTGAAGGGGTGAAAGCAAAGAGACATCCACCTCCGGAGGAGAAGGTAGATCCGGTGAAAGCAAAGCGCACTATCGATGCCCTGAGGAAACCACCAAACTCTCTGACGAGATCCAACTATCAGCGCATTACTAAACAGACATATCTTGAAGCCCAGCGGTCGGGAAGTACTGTCAGTGATAAAAGATTAAAAGAACGAGCAGCTGGGAAAAAAATTGCCCAGCTCGCGAACAAGCACAGCAATCGTGCCCCCCGCTCAATGTGTCTAATGCTCCGGGGACGGTGGCCGGTTATGGCAATCTTGGAGATTACCTGCCTGACGATCAACTTCCTGATTTCTTGGAGGTGGACGAACACAAATACGAGTACGGGAAGCCTCTCGTCAAAGATAAAAAATCTCTGACAACTATGATGCGAAGATTCCATAATTGGTACATGAAAACCTCCAGAGAGTCTGGGGGGACAAATGCTTTGTATCTGAATATTAAAGAGGAGCACGACCTCGTTGCAAATGATCTGTTGACTGTTCCATTTGATGAGTTCTTCGCATTCTTCAATCAAAAGGCCCTCGATAAACTAATGGTCTTTTGCTACTATCTGTAAGTACTATTTCTGTCATTAAGTCTCTATATATAGCTCCGCTCTTTCATTGCATGTATTTATAATTAATTATCCTCACTATATTATGCAGATTGAAGATCGTCGAGTGCAAAAAACAAGAAATGTATGATATTGGGTTCGCTAACACAAATATCATAGATGAATTTCTGGTTAAAAAGCACCCCGCAGAGGCCGAGGCGAACTTGCTACAATCGTTGATCAAAAATCAAAACAAAGATTTAATACTCTTTCCTTACAAGTCCTAGTGAGTGTTACTGTCGTGTGCATATTTGGTTTCCCTTATTACTCGAGCGAGGTTATAGTAATGTAATTGATGAGTTATGCATGCGTGCGCAGATTCCACTGTGTTCTTCTGGAGATTAAGCTTGAGCGAGGAGTAGTAAATGTCTTAGACTCGAGACGAAAAGATCCCCAAACCTATGCGGACATGACTGAAATACTCAACAAGTAAGTTCAATCGACCATTTATCGCACCATATCGGCAACTTTTTGTTCATTTCCTGATATCTCAAGTAATAATATTTATTCTCTTTGTCTTGCGGGTTTTGGAAACAGTTCACCGCAGATGTTCCGGGACTGCCGAAGGAGCTGCGATATACATACCCGAAAGTAAGTACTACTAGCTAGCTAGTTGCGTGCATCTCCCGTTGATTCTATAGTTGTACTTTCATCAATGCCATTTATAATGCTTCATTATCAGTTTGATTGACCTCTATTTCTCGTAAAGTGCTTGTGGCAGGAACAAGGGCATGAGTTCTGTGGATACTACGTGTGCGAGTTCATCTACAACGCGACTTTGAAAAATAAGCGGGGCTACTCTAAAAGACAATATGAAGTGCGTAAGCAATAATATTCAGAATTTCATTTTATTACACCATCATTTCTGTTGAGTTTCATTCATATATGTATTAACCCCCTTCTTCAAATTAGACGTGGCAGATGCGGGATGAACTCCTAGAACAAGATCGCATGAAAGCAATTCAACAGGAATTGGTGGGATTCTTTCTTGACCACGTCACCAATAAAGCCGGAGAATATCATGTGGAAATTGATTTCAATTGCTAGGGCATTGTAAGAGATTTTACATATTGTATATGTATGTAGCCAATAGCGTCGGATAGATAATACGAAAACTTGTTATTCAACCAATCTCTCAGAGAAGGAGAGGTCGATCGATCACTTCTCTCGGTATGCACGATGAATTTCTGTACTTAATGGTTCCCTTCATCTTCTTACTAGCTAGCGTGCCGAGAGCCTCTTTATGTACAGTACGTAACGTCGAACAAGCACGGACATAAGAGAGGACACTTCTCTCTATTAATTAGCTAGCTAACACAATATATGAAACACCTAAATTAACCCCCCAAAACCCCACCCCACCCCCTTTCAAAAAAACAAAAAACACGGCCACTGAAATGTTGATGCGTGGATGCCTTTTGGTCCCGGTTGGTGCCACCAACCGGGACCAAAGGCCCTCCTGCCTGGGCTCGGCGCACCGGCCACGTGGAGGCACATCTGTTCCGGTTCGTGTTAGAACCGGGACTAAAGGGTGGAGGCATTAGTAACGACCCTTTAGTCCCGGTTCAAGAACCGGGACTAAAGGCCCTTACGAACCGGGACTGATGCCCCCTTTTCTACTAGTGTAACATCAGCCGGTACTAAATGTTTGGGTGTTTTTTTAAATTCCTTTAATTTTGTGTTTTCAATTTAATTTAGTGATTGTTTTACATTATAATGAGTTGTTAAATCATTAGGTGAAAGTATTGCAGATTAGTTTCGACTGGATGCATTAATTGGATCCTATAGCTATATACTAGCTAAGTGATCAAGAGTATATGCCATATATCCATATTATACTTGATCACCTAATTAGGTGATCAAGTATAATATATATGGATATGGCATATACTTGATCACTTAGCTAGGATCCATCCAGCTGAAATTAATCTGCGGTTTCTTTCATTAAATGATATAATAACTCATCATCATCATCATATTAATATAAAAACTCTTGCATCATATCATCAACATGAGTATATATATATACTGTAGCTAGCTATAGCTAAAAATCATCGTAGTCGTCATTATCACTATTTAATCATCATAGTCATTAGCGCTATCTAATCAGCACCAACACTAGCTTAAAGAAGAAACATTCACTTGTACCAGAGGCAAAAATATCATCGAGTTCAACATGATGGTCATGATATTATAAGCGTTCATAACATCACAAAAGCAAATCACTCTTTGAGATTAAGTTCAGGACGAAGAACACGGACTTTAGAGGACAAGTACTAAGAGCATGAACTAGCTAAATCACTCATGCTGCTCTCTTTCTCTCAGGTAAAATAGCATAGAACATGTATAGCTCTCCTTATTCATCATACTGGAGCATGCAGATGATCATGTCTCCTAATCGTGGGCTGCACTTCTCATTGCTGCCCCCTAGTACTTTTCTGCGATCGCTAACAGTTTTCCTCCAATCTTTCACTATTAAGCATTCATCGCTTCTAGAAATCCTGAATGCACTCATGTGCAATGTAGGATATCTTGGCCGTAAGCTAACAATTTACATGCGACCTTTAGTCTCGATCCCTTGAGGCACAACTATCATCGGGAGTCCCTGTTGAATAACATCGTATAGTACTTAATTAATATACTTAGCAATGAAAGTTTAGCAAAAAAATAATGTGTGCAAAAGATGCACTGAGGACAAATAATAAAAATCTTACCATCATTACTAAATAGATGTGACCGTAGTTCAATACGATCACTATTGGTCCCACGTTTTGAGTACTAACATTTCTAAGTGCAAGAAGAAAATTTGTCTTGACAGTATGAAGATCCTCAAGCCATGAAACATAATGACTTATCTCCTCGCAGTTTAGTTCAGCTCCGGAACAGTAGTAGGTCCTGTCTACCAAGCGCCGGACATGTTTACTTGAATGGAAATAAGCTGTCAATAGAAATTAGTTGTCAATTATTTTTGAATAAGCAATATCAAAAACAAAAATATAGTTGAGAAGAACTCACATAATGGTAGAAATGGAGGCGTCTGCACATCGACCCGGATAACTCTATTACATTCAATATCATCTTCCGAACGAATATCAAAGGTGATAATCATATCAGACTCAAATGCATAAGCCTTGCATAGTGCTTGCCAATTTTTGCATTCAAAATAGGTGTACGTGTTTGCATTGTATACTTTGACGTTGAAAGTATAACCATGCTCAGTTTTCAGGTAAACTCTCATTACCTCCATAGTTCTCGACGGACTTAAGCATCGCTGCGGATGAGAAAGCCTTACCGTAGTCAACTCCTTGAACTTGTCAGAAAACATCTTTAATGACAAGTCGAGCTTTCTTAATGGTGATACTTACCATCATTGTCTGTCTTCCTTTTAAAATCCATCTTTACCCAACGGCCTTACGACCATCAAGTATTTCTTCCAAAGTCATGGATCCTCTCTCAGATTTTATGGCCTCGAGCCATTCGTCGGAATCCGGGTCCACCATTGCTTCTCCATAGCTCGTAGGTTCATTGTTGTCTAGCAACATGACCTCTAAGACAGGATTGCGTACCACTCGGAAGTAGTACGCGTCTTTGTCGACCTACGAGGTCCGGTAGTGACTTGATCCGAAGCATCATGATCACTATCATCAGCTTCCACTTCAATTGCTGTAGGTTCCACATGAACAACTTCCTGTGCCCTACTACACACTGGTTGAAGTGATGGTTCAATAACCTCATCAAGTCTCCACCACTCAAATCTTTCAAGAGAAACTTTTCCTCGAGAAAGGACCCGTTTCTAGAAACAATCCCTACTGCTTTCGGATCTGAATTAGGAGGCATCCCCAACTGTTTTGGGTGTCCTATGAAGATGCATTTTATCCGCTTTGGATTCGAGCTTATCACGATGAAACTTTTCATATAAGCGTTGCAGCACCAAACTTTCAAGAAACAACAACTTAGGTCTCTCCAAACCATAGTTCAAACGGTGTCGTCTCAATGGAATTACGTGGTGCCCTATTAAAGTGAGTGCGGTTATCTCTAATGTCCAACCCATGAACGATAGTGGTAATTCGATAAGAGACATCATGGTACGCACCATATCCAATAGGGTGCAACTAGGATGTTTGGACACACCATCACACTATGGTGTTCGAGGCGGTATTAATTGTGAAACAATTTCCACAATGTCTTAATTGCGTGCCAAAGCTCGTAACTCAGATACTCATCTCTATGATCATATCATAGACATTTTATCCTCTTGTCACGATGAGCTTCAACTTCACTCTGAAATTACTTGAACCATTCAATAATTCAGACTTGTGTTTCATCAAGTAAATATACTCAGTATCTACTTAAATCATCCGTGAAGTAAGAACATAACGATATTCACTGCATGCCTCAGTACTCATTGGACTGCACACATCAAAATGTGTTACTTCCAACAAGTTTCTATCTTGTTCCATTTTACTGAAAACGAGGTTTTTCAGTTATCTTGTCCATGTGGTATGATTTGCATTTCTCGAGCGATTCAAAATCAAGTGAGTCCAAATGATCCATCTGCATGGAGTTTTTTCATGCGTATACACCAATAGACATGGCTCGCATGTCTCAAACTTTTCAAAAACGAGTGAGTCCAAAGATCCATCAACATGGAGCTTCTTCATGCATTTTATACCAATATGACTTACATGGCAGTGACACAAGTAGGTGGTACTATCATTACTATCTTATATCTTTTGGCATGAAGATGTGTATCATTACGATCGAGATTCAATAAACCATTCATTTTAGGTGCAAGACCATTGAAGGTATTATTCAAATAAACAGAGTAACCATTATTCTCCTTAAATGAATAACCGTATTGCGAGACATAATCCAATCATGTCTATGCTCAACGCAAACACCAAATAACAATTATTTAGGTTTAACACCAATCTCGATGGTAGAGGGAGCGTGCGATGCTTGATCACATCAACCTTGGAAACACTTCCAACACATATCGTCAGCTCACCTTTAGCTAGTCCTCGTATATTCCGTAGCTTTTATTTCGAGTTACTAACACTTAGCAACCGAACCGGTATTTAATACCCTGGTGCTACTAGGAGTACTAGTAAAGTACACATTAACATAAGGTATATCCAATATACTTCCGTCGACCTTGCCTGCCTTCTTATCTACCAAGTATCTAGGGTGGTTCTGCTTTAGTGTCCATTCCTCTCATTACAGAAGCACTTAGTCTCGGGTTTGGGTTCAACCTTGGGTCTTCACTAGAGCAGCAACTGTTTTGCTGTTTCATGAAGCATCCCTTCTTGCCCTTGCCCTTCTTGAAACTAGTGGTTTTACTAACCATCAACAATTGATGCTCCTACTTGACTTCTACTTTCATGGTGTCAAACATCGTGAATACTTCAAGGATCATCATATCTATCCCCGATATGTTATAGTTCATCACAAAGCTCTAGTAGCTTCGTGGCAATGACTTTGGAGAAACATCACTATCTCATCTGGAAGATCAACTCCCACTCGATTCAAGTGATTGTTGTACTCAGACAATCTGAGCACAAGCTAAATGATTGAGCTTTTCTCCATTAGTTTGCAGGCTAAGAAAATCGTCGGAAGTCTTATACCTCTTGACGTGGGCATGAACCTGAAATCCCAATTTCAGCCCTCGAAACATCTCACATGTTCCGCGACATTTGGGAATCGTCTTTGGTGCCTCATCTCTAAACCGCTTAACTGAACTATCACGTAGTTATCAAAACGTGTATGTCAAATGTTCGCAACATCCACAGACGACGTTTGAGTTTCAGCACACCGAGCGGTGCATTAAGGACATAAGCCTTCTACGAAGCAATGAGGACAATCCTCAGTTTACGGACCCAGTCCGCATAATTGCTACTATCAACTTTCAACTAAACTTTCTCTAGGAACATATCTAAAACAGTAGAACTAAAGTGCGAGCTACGACATAATTTGCAAGAATCTTTTGACTATGTTCAGGATAATTAAGTTCATCTTATGAACTCCCACTCAAATATACATCCCTCTAGTCATCTAAGTGATTACATGATCCGAGTCAACTAGGCCGTGTCCGATCATCACGTGAGACGGACTAGTCATCATCGGTGAACATCTTCATGTTGATCGTATCTACCATACGACTCATGCTCGACCTTTCGGTCTCTTGTGTTCCGAGGCCATGTCTGTACATGCTAGGCTCGTCAAGTCAACCTAAGTGTTTCGCGTGTGTAAATCTGGCTTACACCCGTTGTATGTGAACGTTAGAATCTATCACACCCGATCATCACGTGGTGCTTCGAAACGACGAACTTTCGCAACGGTGCGCAGTTAGGGGGAACACTTTCTTGAAATTTTAATGAGAGATCATCTTATTTAAGCTACCGTCGTTCTAAGCAAATAAGATGTAAAACATGATAAACATCACATGCAATCAAAATAGTGACATGATATGGCCAATATCATTTTGCTCCTTTTTGATCTCCATCTTCGGGGCTCCAAGATCATCATCGTTACCGGCATGACACCATAATCTCCATCATCATGATCTCCATCATCGTGTCTCCATGAGGTTGTCTCGCCAACTATTACTTCTACTACTATGGCTAACGGTTTAGCAATAAAGTAAAGTAATTACATGGCGTTGTTCAGTGACACACAGGTCATACAATAAATTAAGACAACTCCTATGGCTCCTGCCGGTTGTCATACTCATCGACATGCAAGTCGTGATTCCTATTACAAGAACATGATCAATCTCATACATCACATATCATTCATCACATTATTTTTGGCCATATCACATCACATAGCATACCCTGCAAAAACAAGTTAGACGTCCTCTAATTGTTGTTTGCATGTTTTACGTGGCTGCTATGGGTTTCTAGCAAGAACATTTCTTACCCACGCAAAAACCACAACGTGATATGTCAATTGCTATTTACCCTTCATAAGGACCCTTTTCATCGAATCCGATCCGACTAAAGTGGGAGAGACTGGCACCCGCTAGCCACCTTATGCAACAAGTGCATGTCAGTCGGTGGAACCTGTCTCACGTAAGTGTACGTGTAAGGTCGGTCCGGGCCGCTTCATCCCACGATGCCGCCGAATCAAGATAAGACTAGTAACGGTAAGCATATTGAACAAAATCAAAGCCCACAACTACTTTGTGTTCTACTCGTGCATAGAATCTACGCAATAGACCTAGCTCATGATGCCACTATTGGGGAACGTAGCAGAAATTCAAAATTTTCCTACGAGTCACCAAGATCTATCTATGGAGAAACTAGCAACGAGGGGAAGGATAGTGCATCTACATACCCTTGTAGATCGCTAAGCGGAAGCGTTCAAGAGAACGGGGTTGAAGGAGTCATACTCATCGTGATCCAAATCACCGGAGATCCTAGTGCCGAATGGACGGTACCTCCCCGTTCAACACACGTACAGCCCGGGGACGTCTCCTCCTTCTTGATCCAGCAAGGGGAGAGGAGAAGTTGAGGGAGAGCTCCAGCAGCACGACGGCGTGGTGGTGGAGCTTGCAGTTCTCCGGCATGGATTCGCCAAGCACTACTAGAAGAACGCCCGTGCGTTGCAACGGGGCCACATTAACTTTAAGAGTTCAATATTAATATTCTCATACATATCAATCCTTCTTCTCCTTCCGTCTGCCACCGAGACAGGGACCTAGACTTTGTGCCGCTCTTATTGATTTCAAACCCAGACGAGATGGGGTGGTGGGAGGGGGGACGAAAAAACCCAGACGAAACAAAGGAGAAGGAGAGCCTCATCAGTAGCATCATGGTGAATTTCAAACCTAGCATTGTGCTCCGCCCAACGAACATGGACGCCGCCGGCGGCGGCCCGGTGGAGCTCGAACCCGAGAGACTCTGCTGCTTGCTGGGAGGGGTCGGGGAGGGTCGGAGCACATGAGCATTGACGTGAAGACAGAGTAGGCCGGGGAGATTACTATGCACGCCGCACAGCGACTTGGACCTCAGAGGGCCTTAGCTCTGTCAGGAGGAGGTCCCGAGTTCCTGCCGAGGACAGCCTGACGGGGGAGACGCACGGCCGCTCGCGCTGCCCGCAACGCGACCACGCCCTGCCCTAGGGTTCTGCGACGGCGGCAGCGTCGTCCACAGCCACACCCTCTCTGAGTCCTGCCCTGAACTGGGGTTTCGAGATGGCGGCGGTGGCGGAGGTCTCTGAGGTTGGAGAGGGGCAAGATGTAGGACGGCGGAGGCTGGAGCCTGGAGCGATGGCGGCGTTTCGGGATTGCAGGCAGGGGGACGTGTGAGGTGAGTGTTTTTTTCACCGGTTTATGTTGTGTTGCCTGCACGGATATATAGGAGAACAAATAGGTGGATTATAATTCCTTCCATTGTATAAGTGCTGGGAAAGGAAGCGAGGGACAAAAATCAATCGAGGGGCCTTTAAGAGTAGAGATTAGTTAATTGGATTTTTCTTTAAAGTCTGTTATTTGTTTTCTTAAAATTTATTATATGTTTCCTAAATCAAATTGCATTGATGGGATGGATCGATTGATTTGGATAGTCTATTATTTGTTTCCTTCACATCCATTATATGTTTCCTAAAGCAAATTGCATTGATGAGATGGATCGTTTGATTTGGATGGATCGATTGATTTGTTTCCTTAAAATTGGATTTTTTTTAAAGTCTGTTATTTGTTTCCTTAAAATTTATTATATGTTTCCTAAATCAAATTGCATTGATGGGATGGATCGATTGATTTAGATAGTCTATTATTTGTTTCCTTCACATCCATTATATGTTTCCTAAAGCAAATTGCATTGATGAGATGGATCGTTTGATTTGGATGGATCGATTGATTTGTTTCCTTAAAATTGGATTTTTCTTTAAAATCTGTTATTTGTTTCCTTAAAATTTATTATATGTTTCCTAAATCAAATTGCATTGATGGGAGGGTGACGCATGGAAAGTTATGATCCGTTAAGATTTTTTTCGTTGTGTGAGAGGTGACGCGAAACTAAACCGGTGGGGTAGGGGAGGGACGAAAAAAACCAGCGAAATGAAACGGGTGGGAGGTGGGAGGAAGTACCAAAGAAGTACCAAAAAAAACCGGGTGAGGTGGGACGAAAAAAACCCTGGAAGCGAGACTACCAACTGCTCCATTAGGAGTAGAGATAGGGGTGGAGGGGGATGGTTTCTTGCCCTCCAAGTCCATTGCGGCGTTGGCAAAGGTGGGAGGAAAGAAATCCCATTATTTCCTTCCCCACCGATTGTTATCCCCCCTTTTTAGGGATCTTGATCTTATCCCTTCGGGATATGATCTTATTCCTTCTAATGGGGTATCTTGGTGCGCCTTGACCAAGGGTGTGTGGCCTTGACCCCACTACCCACGTTCATGTGGATCCCCCATGCTAGTGGGCCCCACTCTGGAACCTTCTAGAACCTTCCCGGTACAATACCGAAAAATCCCGAACATTTTCCGGTGGCCAAAATAGGACTTCCCATATATAAATCTTTACCTCCGGACCATTCCAGAACTCCTCGTGACGTCCGGGATCTCATCCGGGACTCCGAACAACATTCGGTAACTGCACACCAATTCCCATAACAACTCTAGCGTCACCGAACCTTAAGTGTGTAGACCCTACGGGTTCGGGAATCATGCAGACATGACTGAGACAGCTCTCTGGCCAATAACCAACAGCGGGATCTGGATACCTATGTTGGCTCCCACATGTTCCACGATGATCTCATCGGATGAACCACGATGTCAAGGATTCAAGCAATCTTGTATACAATTCTCTTTGTCTAGCGGTATTGTACTTGCCCGAGATTCGATCGTCGGTATCCCGATACCTTGTTCAATATCGTTACCGGCAAGTCTCTTTACTCGTTCTGTAACACATCATCCCGTGATCAACCCCTTGGTCACATTGTGCACATTATGATGATGTCCTACCGAGTGGGCCCAGAGATACCTCTCCGTTACACGGAGTGACAAATCCCAGTCTCGATTCGTGCCAACCCAACAAACACTTTCGAGATACCTGTAGTGCACCTTTATAGCCACTCAGTTACGTTGTGACGTTTGGTACACCCAAAGCATTCCTACGGTATCCAGGAGTTGCACAATCTCATGGTCTAAGGAAATGATACTTGACATTAGAAAAGCTTTAGCATACGAACTACACGATCTTTGTGCTAGGCTTAGGATTGGGTCTTGTCCATCACATCATTTCCTAATGATGTGATCCCGTTATCAACGACACCCAATGTCCATGGTCAGGAAACCGTAACCATCTATTGATCAACGAGCTAGTCAATTAGAGGCTTACTAGGGACATGGTGTTGTCTATGTACCCACACATGTATCTGAGTTTCCTATCAATACAATTATATCTTGGATAATAAACGATTATCATGAACAAGGAAATATAATAATAATAACTAATTTATTATTGCCTCTAGGGCATATTTCCAACATGAGTTTCCTCTGTGGGGCCCAGGTAAACCGCAAAACATGTACAGTGAGAGTTTGACCTAGTTTAAGAAATCCTTCTTGCACTTGTAAGGCCTACTAACCTATCCATGTTGGGGAACGTAGCAGAAATTCAAAATTTTCCTACGTGTCACCAAGATCTATCTATGGAGAGACCAGCAACGAGTAGAAAGAGAGTGCATCTACATACCCTTGTAGATCGCTAAGCGGAAGCGTTCAAGTGAACGGGGTTGATGGAGTCGTACTCGTCGTGATTCAAATCACCGATGATCCTAGTGCCGAACGGACGGCACCTCCGCGTTCAACACACGTACAGCCCGGTGACGTCTCCCACGCCTTGATCCAGCAAGGAGAGAGGGAGAGGTTGAGGAAGACTTCATCCAATAGCAGCACAACGGCGTGGTGGTGGTGGAGGAGCGTGGCAATCCAGCAGGGCTTCGCCAAGCACCATGGGAGAGGAGGAGTAGGGAGAGAGGTAGGGCTGTGCCAGAACTTCGTGTATAGCTCCCATGCGCCTCCCCACTATATATAGGGGTGGAGGGGCTGGTTTCTTGCCCTCCAAGTCCATTGGGGCGTTGGCCAAGGTGGGAGGAAAGAAATCTCATTATTTCCTTCCCCACCGATTGTTATCCCCCCTTTTTAGGGATCTTGATCTTATCCCTTCGGGATATGATCTTATTCCTTCTAAGGGGGGATCTTGGTGCGCCTTGACCAGGGGTGTGGGGCCTTGCCCCCACTACCCACGTCCATGTGGGTCCCCCCATGCAGGTGGGCCCCACTCCGGAACCTTCTAGAACCTTCCCGGTACAATACCGAAAAATCCCGAACATTTTCCGGTGGCCAAAATAGGACTTCCCATATATAAATCTTTACCTCCGGACCATTCCGGAACTCCTCGTGACGTCCAGGATCTCATCTGGGACTCCGAACAACATTCGGTAACCACATACAAACTTCCTTTATAACCCTAGCGTCATCGAACCTTAAGTGTGTAGACCCTACGGGTTCGGGGGACATGTAGACATGACCGAGATGTTCTCCGGTCAATAACCAACAGCGGGATCTGGATACCCATGATGGCTCCCACATGTTCCACGATGATCTCATCGGATGAACCACGATGTCAAGGACTTAATCAATCCCGTATTCAATTCCCTTTGTCTATCGGTATGTTACTTGCCCGAGATTCGATCGTCGGTATCCAATACCTTGTTCAATCTCGTTACCGGCAAGTCACTTTACTCGTTACGTAACACATCATCCCGTGATCAACTCCTTGGTCACATTGCGCATATGATGATGTCTTACCGAGTGGGCCCAGAGATACCTCTCCGTTTACACGGAGTGACAAATCTCAGTCTCGATCCGCATAAAACAATAGATACTTTCGGAGATACCTGTAGTGCACCTTTATAGTCACCCAGTTACGTTGTGACGTTTGATACACCCAAAGCACTCCTACGGTATCCAGGAGTTACACGCTCTCATGGTCGAAGGAAGAGATACTTGACATTGGCAAAGCTCTAGCAAATGAACTACACGATCTTTTGTGCTAGTCTTAGGATTGGGTCTTGTCCATCACATCATTCTCCTAATGATGTGATCCCGTTATCAACGACATCCAATGTCCATAGCCAGGAAACCATGACTATCTGTTGATCACAACGAGCTAGTCAACTAGAGGCTCACTAGGGACATATTGTGGTCTATGTATTCACACGTGTATTACGATTTCCGGATAATACAGTTATAGCATGAATAAAAGACAATTATCATGAACAAGGAAATATAATAATAATACTTTTATTATTGCCTCTAGGGCATATTTCCAACAGTCTCCCACTTGCACTAGAGTCAATAATCTAGTTCACATCGCCATGTGATTAACACTCACAGGTCACATCGCCATGTGACTAATACCCAAGAGTTTACTAGAGTCAGTAGTCTAGTTCACATCACTATCTGATTAACACTCAATGAGTTTTATGTTTGATCATGCTGCTTGTGAGAGAGGTTTTAGTCAACGGGTCTGAACCTTTCAGATCCGTGTGTGCTTTACAAATCTCTATGTCATCTCCTAGATGCAGCTACCACGCTCTATTTGGAGCTATTCCAAACAACTGTTCTACTTGGAGCTATTCTAAATTATTGCTCCATTATATGTATCCGGTCTCTCTACTCAGAGCTATCCGGATAGGTGTCAAGCTTGCATCGTCGTAACCTTTACGACGAACTCTTTTACCACCTCCATAATCGAGAAAATTCCTTAGTCCACTAGTTACTAAGGATAACTTTGACCG
This sequence comes from Triticum aestivum, assembly GCF_018294505.1. Classification (NCBI taxonomy): domain Eukaryota; kingdom Viridiplantae; phylum Streptophyta; class Magnoliopsida; order Poales; family Poaceae; genus Triticum; species Triticum aestivum. The sequence continues at coordinate 624,749,844 of NC_057813.1, forward strand.
TTGTCCTGTGAGCTATTCTTGGATCACTCTTGTACCCCTTGACTGACTCATGGCAAGGCACACTTCAGGTGCGGTACACAGCATAGCATACTGAAGAGCCTACGTCTTAAGCATAGGGGACGACCTTCGTCCTTTCTCTCTATTCTGCCGTGGTCGAGCTTTAAGTCTTAACTTCGTACCTTACAACTCAGGCAAGAACTCCTTCTTTGACTGGTCCATCTTGAACACCTTCAAGATCATTTCAAGGTATGTGCTCATTTGAAAGTATTATTAAGCATTTTGATCTATCCTTATAGATCTTGATGCTCAATGTTCAAGTAGCTTAATCCAGGCTTTCCATTGAAAAACACTTTCAAAATAACCCTATATGCTTTCCAGAAATTCTACGTCATTTCTGATCAACAATATGTCAACAACATATACTCATCAGAAATTCTATAGTGCTCCCACTCACTTCTTTGGAAATACAAGTTTCTCATAAACTTTGTACAAACCCAAAATTTTTGATCATCATCAAAGCATACATTCCAACTCCGAGATGCTCACTCCAGTCCTTAGAAGGATTGCTGGAGCTTTGCATACTTATTAGCATCTTTCGGGATTGACAAAACCTTCCGGTTGTATCACATACAACCTTTCCTCATTAAAATCGTCGAGGAAACAATGTTTTGACATCCTATCTGCAAGATTTCATAAATAATGCAGTAATCGCTAATATAATTCCAACAGACTCTTAGCATCGCTACGAGTGAGAAAATCTCATCGTAGTCAACTCCTTGAACTTGTCGGAAAACATCTTAACGACAAGTCGAGCTTTCTTAATGGTGACATTTACCATCATTGTCCGTCTTCCTTTTGAAATCCATCTGTACTCATTAGCCTTACGACCATCGAACCGTTCTGCCAAAGTCTACACTTTGTTTTCATACATGGATCCTCTCTCGGATTTTATGGCCTCAAGCCATTTATCGGAATCCGGGCCCACCATCGCTTCTCCATAGCTCGTAGGTTCATTGTTGTCTAGCAACATGACCTTCAAGACAGGATTACGTACCACTCTGAAGTAGTACGCATCCTTGTCATCCTACGAGGTTTGGGAGTGACTTGATCCGAAGTTTCATGATCAATATCATAAGCTTCCACTTCAATTGGTGTAGGTGCCACAGGAACAACTCCCTGTGCCCTGTCACACACTAGTTGAAGAGACGGTTCAATAACCTCATCAAGTCTCCACCATCCTCCCACTCAATTCTTTCGAGAGAAACTTTTCCTCGAGAAAGGACCCGATTCTAGAAACAATCCATATTGCTTTCGGATCTGAATTAGGAGGTATACCCAACTGTTTTGGGTTTCCTATGAAGATGCATTTTATCCGCTTTGGGTTCGAGCTTATCAACCTGAAACTTTTTCATATAAGCGTCGCAGCCCCAAACTTTTAAGAAACGACAACTTAGGTTTCTCTAAACCATAATTCATACGGTGTCATCTCATCGGAATTACGTGGTGCCCTATTTAAAGTGAATGTGGTTGTCTCTAATGCCTAACCCATGAACGATAGTGGTAATTCGATAAGAGACATCATGGTACGCACCATATCCAATAGGGTGCAACTATGATGTTCGGACACACCATCACATTATGGTGTTCCAGGCGGTATTAATTGCGAAACAATTTCCACAATGTCTTAATTGTGTGCCAAAACTCGTAACTCAGATATTCATCTCTATGATCATATCATAGACATTTTATCCTCTTGTCACAATGATCTGCTACTTCACTCTGAAATTACTTGAACCATTCAATAATTCAGACTTGTGTTTCATCAAGTAAATATACTCAACATTTACTCGAATCATCTGTGAAGTAAGAACATAATGATATTCACTGCATGCCTCAGCACTCATTTGACTGCACACATCAAAATGTGTTACTTCCAACAAGTTGCTATCTTGTTCCATCTTACTGAAAATGAGGCTTTTCAGTCATCTTGCCCATGTGGTATGATTTGCATATCTCAAGTGATTCAAAATCAAGTGAGTCCGAACGATCCATTTGCATGGAGTTTCTTCATGCATATACACCAATAGACATGGTTCGCATGTCTCAAACTTTTCAAAAACGAGTGAGTCCAAAGATCCATCAACATGGAGCTTCTTCATGCGTTTTATACCATTATGACTTACATGGCAGTGCCACAAGTAAGTGGTACTATCATTACTATCTTATATCTTTTGGCATGAAAATGTGTATCACTACGACCGAGATTCAATAAACCATTCCTTTAGGTGCAAGACCATTGAAGGTATTATTCAAAATAGAGTAACCATTATTCTCCTTAAATGAATAACCGTATTGCGATAGACATAATCCAGTCATGTCTATGCTCAACGCAAACACCAATCTCAGTGGTAGAGGGAGCGTGCGATGCTTGATCATATCAACCTTGGAAACACTTCCAACATATATCGTCAGCTCACCTTTAGCTAGTCTCCGTTTATTCCGTAGCTTTTATTTCGAGTTACTAACACTTAGCAACCGAACCGGTATCCAATACCCTGGTGCTACTAGGAGTACTAGTAAAGTACACATTAACATAATGTATATCCAATATACTTCTATCGACCTTGCCAGCCTTCTCATCTACCAAGTATCTAGGGTAATGCTGCTCCAGTGGTTGTTCCCCTTATTACAGAAGCACTTAGTCTCGGGTTTGGGTTCAACCTTGGGTTTCTTCACTAGAGCAGCAGCTGAATTGCCGTTTCATGAAGTATCCCTTTGTTCCCTTGCCCTTCTTGAAACTAGTGGTTTCACCAACCATCAACAATTGATGCTCCTTTTTGATTTCTACTTTCGCGGTGTCAAACATCATGAATATTTCAAGGATCATCATATCTATCCCTGATATGTTATAGTTAATCACGAAGCTCTAGCAGCTTGGTGGCAATGACTTTGGGGAAACATCACTATCTCATCTGGAGGATCAACTCCCACTCGATTCAAGTGATTGTTGTGCTCAGACAATCTGAGCACAAGCTCAACGATTGAGCTTTTCTCCCTTAGTTTGCAGGCTAAGAAAATCGTCGGAGGTCTTATACCTCTTGACGCGGGCACGAGCCTGAAATCCCAATTTCAGCCCTCGAAACATCTCATATGTTCCGCGACGTTTCGAAAACGTCTTTGGTGCCTCTACTTAAACCATTTAATTGAACTATCACGTAGTTATCAAAACGTGTATGTCCGATGTTCGCAACATCGACAAACGACGTTGGGGTTCAGCACACTGAGCGGTGCATTAAGGACATAAGCTTTCTACTGATCGCATAATCGCTACTATCAACTTTCAACTATATTTTCTCTAGGAACATATCTAAACAGTGGAACTAAAGCGCGAGCTTACGACATAATTTGCAAAAGGTCTTTTGACTATGTTCAGGATAATTAAGTTCATCTTATGAACTCCCACTTAGATAGACATCCCTCTGGTCATCTAAGTGATCACATGATCCGAGTCAACTAGGCCGTGTCCGATCATCACGTGAGACGGACTAGTCATCATCGGTGAACATCTTCATGTTGATCGTATCTACCATACGACTCATGCTCGACCTTTCGGTCTCCGTGTTCCGAGGCCATGTCTGCACATGCTAGGCTCGTCAAGTTAACCCTAAGTGTTTTCGCTGTGTAAAACTGTCTTACACCCGTTGTATGTGAACGTAAGAATCCATCACACCCGATCATCACGTGGTGCTTAGAAGCGACGAACTGTAGCAACGGTGCACAGTTAGGGGAGAACACTTCTTGAAATTTTGTAAGGGATCATCTTATTTACTACCGTCGTCCTAAGCAAACAAGATGCATAAACATGATAAACATCACATGCAATCAAATAGTGACATGATATGGCCAATATCATTTTGCTCCTTTTGATCTTCATCTTCGGGGCTCCATGATCATCATCGTCACCGGCACGACACCATGATCTCCATCATCATGATCTCCATCATCGTGTCTTCATGAAGTTGTCACGCCAACGACTACTTCTACTTCTATGACTAACGCGTTTAGCAATAAAGTAAAGTAGTTTACATGGCGTTCTTCAATGACACGCAGGTCATACAATAAATAAAGACAACTCCTATGGCTTCCTGCCGGTTGTCATACTCATCGACATGCAAGTCGTGAATCCTATTACAAGAACATGATCAATCTCATACATCACATATCATTCATCACATTCTTCTTGGCCATATCACATCACATAGCATACCCTGCAAAAACAAGTTAGACGTCCTCTAATTGTTGTTGCATGTTTTACGTGGCTGCTATGGGTTTCTAGCAAGAACGTTTCTTACCTACGCAAGACCACAACGTGATATGCCAATTGCTATTTACCCTTCATAAGGACCCTTTTCATCGAATCCGTTCCGACTAAAGTGGGAGAGACTGGCACCCGCTAGCCACCTTATGCACCAAGTGCATGTCAATCGGTGGAACCTGTCTCACGTAAGAGTACGTGTAAGGTCGGTCCGGGCCGCTTCATCCCACAATACCGTCGAAACAAGATTGGACTAGTAACGGTAAGCATATTGAACAACATCAACGCCCACAACTACTTTGTGTTCTACTCGTGCAAAGAATCTACGCAATAGACCTAGCTCTGATACCACTGTTGGGGAACGTAGCAGAAATTCAAAATTTTCCTACGTGTCACCAAGATCTATCTATGGAGAGACCAGCAACGAGTAGAAAGAGAGTGCATCTACATACCCTTGTAGATCTCTAAGCGTAAGCGTTCAAGTGAACCGGGGTTGATGGAGTCGTACTCGTCGTGATTCAAATCACCGATGATCCTAGTGCCGAACGGACGGCACCTCCGCGTTCAACACACGTACAGCCCGGTGACGTCTCCCACGCCTTGATCCAGCAAGGAGAGAGGGAGAGGTTGAGGAAGACTCCATCCAACAGCAGCACAACAGCGTGGTGGTGGTGGAGGAGCGTGGCAATCCAGCAGGGCTTCGCCAAGAACCATGGGAGAGGAGGAGTAGGGAGAGAGGTAGGGCTGTGCCAGAACTTCGTGTATAGCTCCCATGTGCCTCCCCACTATATATAGGGGTGGAGGGGCTGGTTTCTTGCCCTCCAAGTCCATTGGGGCGTTGGCCAAGGTGGGAGGAAAGAAATCTCATTATTTCCTTCCCCATCGATTGTTATCCCCCCTTTTTAGGGATCTTGATCTTATCCCTTCGGGATATGATCTTATTCCTTCTAAGGGGGGATCTTGGTGCGCCTTGACCAGGGGTGTGGGGCCTTGCTCCCACTACCCACGTCCATGTGGGTCCCCCATGCAGGTGGGCCCCACTCCGGAACCTTCTAGAACCTTCCCGGTACAATACCGAAAAATCCCGAACATTTTCCGGTGGCCAAAATAGGACTTCCCATATATAAATCTTTACCTCCGGACCATTCCGGAACTCCTCGTGACGTCCGGGATCTCATCCGGGACTCCGAACAACATTCGGTAACCACATACAAACTTCCTTTATAACCCTAGCGTCATCGAACCTTAAGTGTGTAGACCCTACGGGTTCGGGAGACATGTAGACATGACCGAGATGTTCTCCGGTCAATAACCAACAGCGGAATCTGGATACCCATGATGGCTCCCACATGTTCCACGATGATCTCATCGGATGAACCACGATGTCAAGGACTTAATCAATCCCGTATTCAATTCCCTTTGTCTATCGGTATGTTACTTGCCCGAGATTCGATCGTCGGTATCCAATACCTTGTTCAATCTCGTTACCGGCAAGTCACTTTACTCGTTCCGTAACACATCATCCCGTGATCAACTCCTTGGTCACATTGCGCATATGATGATGTCTTACCGAGTGGGCCCAGAGATACCTCTCCGTTTACACGGAGTGACAAATCCCAGTCTCGATCCGCATAAAACAATAGATACTTTCGGAGATACCTGTAGTGCACCTTTATAGTCACCCAGTTACGTTGTGACGTTTGATACACCCAAATCACTCCTATGGTATCCAGGAGTTACACGCTCTCATGGTCGAAGGAAGAGATACTTGACATTGGCAAAGCTCTAGCAAATGAACTACACGATCTTTTGTGCTAGTCTTAGGATTGGGTCTTGTCCATCACATCATTCTCCTAATGATGTGATCCCGTTATCAACGACATCCAATGTCCATAGCCAGGAAACCATGACTATCTGTTGATCACAACGAGCTAGTCAACTAGAGGCTCACTAGGGACATATTGTGGTCTATGTATTCACACGTGTATTACGATTTCCGGATAATACAGTTATAGCATGAATAAAAGACAATTATCATGAACAAGGAAATATAATAATAATACTTTTATTATTGCCTCTAGGGCATATTTCCAACAATCCATAGTACAAGTTTAATCATAAGGAACATGTTTCTCCATTAACTTGACCATGGTAACTCAAGTTGTTCTACTTATGAAGCTAATAGAGTTGCTTGTTCTGTTGTTCCTTTACCTTCACACTAAATTTGGTTGGTCCCAGTTATAGTTTGCTTCGATTTTTGACGTGATTTCTTAGCAAAGCTAGCATGTTGCCATCGACAGGTGAAAGGAACTGACCGGGAAGTGCTGCTTCTGGAGGAAGGCCATCAGGAGGTGGCCGATGTGGCACAGCTGGGGAGATACTGCATCGACGAGCCTGTCAAGTCCCCGCTTGATGTTTTGCCTGAGCTGGGGACTGCAAACGAAAGGCCTTCGATTACCCGAAACCTGGGTACCTGCTGGGCAGCGTTTGTTTAACAAGTACTGTACTTACTAATGTTAGACTGCTAGTGTTGATCTGTCACTCGTATCACAAGTAGAAATACCTGATGTTAGACTGTCCTTGTTTGGTAGATTATATTGGTTTAATGGTTATGTTGTTTGGTGCATAAAAGATCTCTAGGTTATTTATATGATGATCCGTTCTAAATTTGTATATACCAACAGAAATGTGATTTGAGATGCAATGCACCCCTTTATCTAAATTCATTATCCACACTATAATATTTCCTTCAGTTTACATTCTGTTTACTTTGTATTCTGATTATATTAGATTTTAGTTGGTTTCAGAATGTCTGTTTCATGGTCTTTTCTGATAATGGAAGAACTTATATTAATCTGATGCTTTATATATGTCCCTAGATGTCCTTATGCAATACCTAATATGTTAACATGTACTTATGCAATACCTGATATGATGCTCGTGCCTCCCCTCTTCCTCTGCTCTCTTGTTCTCTCTTTCTCCCCTCCTGACCCCTTCTTGTCTCGTCTATGCAGGTTGGCCACGCCGGCAAGCGAGCAGGACGACGCCTGGAGAGGAGAGGAGGGCCTTCTCCTCACAATGTAGTCGCCGGCCTTGTCCTGCTCAAGGAGGAGGAGCAGGAGGGGCGCACCCAGCCACCACAGTCGCTGCCGTCAAGGGCTTCTTCCACCTGGACCTCAAAATCCATGGCATCGTCGTCCAGCCACCCAACTCCCCTCCGTCCCCTCTCCCCTCCTTGTTTCATTCGATCTAGCAGCCGTGGATTTGGGTTCCTCAAGGCTGCCTAATTACTTTACTTTGTATGGATCCAATAATTTTGTTTGCTATAGAATAGCACCACCCTAGTTTGTCTACAGTTTTTTTATGGTGATGCCCCTGCACAGGATGGGCAGCAAGCCTTCCAATCTGCTTGTTTCGTTTCTGTTAGTGTGTGTATGTGCAAAACGATAGGCGCCTACCTTGTATCTTTCTTTCTAGATAGCATTCTAGTGTGGTAACATATGATTTACAGTTGCATGTTCATGATGCTATACAAACTCTAAAAATTGGTACTCCAGTCAAATGTGCTTCCTTTCTAAACAATTGTTTCTACTTATCCATCCTGGAAACCGATTGCATGCTATGCTAGATGAGTCTGGGTGTGCAGCGCTGCTGTTGTGTTACTACTGTTGTGGTTTATGTTGACTGAAAATGGGCTGCTTTGTTTCAGAGGAGCGCCGCTGATCTGATACTGCGGGATCTGCAAAATAACCCTGAGATGTGGCTGCAAGTGGTGCACATCCTGTAGAACACCCATAACCTCAACACCGAGTTCTTTGCCCTTCAAGTAAGCTTCTGCTCCAGAATGTTTTAATTTCTGTAGTTCACAAGGTTGTTCTCAACTGAATGAAGGTTGATCGATGCCGTGGCTGCAGCTGATCTTTGATTAGACCATGCATGTTTTGCATTCAGTACTGCCAGCACTCGCCATTAATTGCACTTTATTGTGGTTCACCGGTTATATTAAGAAATGGCGATGCTAATATTTTTCTTGTCAAACTCGTAACCGGTTTTAAGCGGTTAAAATGCCCAGTTGCTTCGTATCCTACTAGGCCATCTTTTTTTGTGTTTCCCTATTTATTTCGTAGTCAACCAGTTCTGTCCTTGCCAAACATGTATGTTCTGCACCAAGGAAACATTATATCCTGTTTTGTGTAATGGCAATTGACAAACAAATGCACATCAGAGCTAATACTAATGATATTATTGTTCATACCATTGCTCTTCAGCATACGTGCCATTGATACTTGAGCATAAATTAGCTGTTTGCTTGATCAAAAGCTTTTGCGCATGAATCTGTTTGTTAATTTGTATTCTTACAACTGAGATACAACATGATACTATGTGCATAAATCTGTTTGCATTTCTTGATGTCATTTCTGGTACCAAATTGCAATCATATGACATGTCTCATTCTGAAAATGAATATGTAGAGATGCTTCATGATTTAGTCCCTAGCTGCTTTCTATATTTCTTTTTATTTTGTTTCTAACTCTTTTGATTTATTGGTAGGTGCCTTCGTTCAGCCTGTATGAACATATCCAGAAATGGTGTTTCCTCTCACTTAAGAAGCTTCAGCCTGGAAGTGAAAGTGAAAAAGTCAGGAGTATAGTTGTAGTAGTTATATGTTGTGATAGTATTACATGTAATGGTAAAACGAATTATGTAAAGATTGTGCTCTTAGCCAAAATTGGCATGTGGTTTGAAATTTTCATTTCTTTGCTGTTCTGACTGAAATAATTGTGTGGAAATTGAAACCTGGTTTGTCTTAATTAGAACCTGACAAGTGGGACCTAATAGTATTTGGCATCCAAAATGGACATTTTCCAAATAATATTCATAGGGAAAAAACTAAAAATTAAGGAAATGGATTGTAAAAAGGCTGAGGCCCAATTGAGAAATAGATGCGACCCAAAAAAGAAATGGTCTAAAAAAGGATCACGCCCTGGAAATAAAAAGACTGCAATGTTGGGCTTGGCCCATGAAGTCAACCAAAAATTAATAGGAAAAAATATAGAAAGGCTGAATTGTTGGGCTCAGCCCATGTAAAACACCTAATCGGACCGGGTTGAATCTTATCAATGACCTTTTCAATTGGTCGCAATTTTGCCACGTCAGATTGCCACGTCGGATCCGACGTGGCCTGGGCAGACAACCAATGATCAAAACAAAAGGTCATGGGTTCAACGATCTTCTGTTTTGGTCGTAAACGTCTACGACCTTCTCACAGAGAAAGTCGTTAATTTCAGTTTACGACCGCCAGATTTTGACCTTCTGTTTTTGCTTACAAAAAGGTCGCAAATGAAAAACAATGACCTTTCAGTGACCAATAATCAAGGTCACAAGTTGACATATTTCTTGTAGTGATGATAAGTTTTTACATAGTAAAAAAACACAAAAACATGGTAAAATAGTTGCATAGACAAGATATATATTTTGAGCACGTAAAAACAGGGGGATTGTAGGACTTGGCGGATCATGACACCGATGCAAAATAAGATGACCTCGGTTTTGATAATTAAGTGTTTGACCTCCATGTAATAGGATTTTGGGATTGAATAAAGTCAATTAATCACTAATTTCAGCAACAAAAATAAAAGTCTAACGTACATAATTTAGAAAAAAAATGCGGGAACTAACGGACATAATTGAATACTCTGTGTAATAAAAGCAAACAGTTTCCTAGAACAAATAGAACAAATGGTACCGGGTAAGTTACCAGGCTGAGCTGTAGATGGCGTCGAGGTCAAGAGCGGCAGCAGTAGCAGGTAGGTAAGAGCAGCACCGAGTTAGCAATTTTTGGGGAGAAATCTGTTATTTGATGCATGTGCATGTGGACAAAAACTAGAATTTGTTTGGGCACCAAATATACTGTATTTAGAAAAATCAAGTTTCATGAAAAGAATGTAGTGTAAATTAAGCTCATGAACACGAGTGCTAAGTAGCAGAACACGGCAGCCAGCTTTCGAAGGCCAACATGATCACTACTCCCTCCGTTTCTAAATATTTGTCTTTCTAGAGATTTCAACAAGTGACTACATACGGAGCAAAATGAGTGAATCTACACTTTAAAATATGTCTATATACATCCGTATGTGGTAGTCTATTTGAAGTCTCTAAAAAGACAAATATTTAGGAACGGAGGGAGTAAATAGCAGGACACGGGAACTACACGTAGGAGATTTCTTATAGAAATGTGGTAGCTAGGTTCAGAGTTAAAAATAGTAATACATCTAAGCACGCATTTTCTTTTGAAGTTTAAGAGTTTCAAATTTCCGGCTTGTGGTGTCGAAATAATGCATGCAATTGTACATCTGTTTTTGTTTGTTGATTGGCCTCGCACGCAAATTGCACTGGCGTAAGTGAACACTTGCTTAATCTCGTAAGGATTCCAAATCAATGTGTTTTGCCTTTTTCGTGCAAAACTAACACTGCGGGCCAGCGCGTTCAATGCGCTGCTTGGTGGAATCCCCTGAAGTGCGCGCTGGCGAACTGCTATACGCGCGTCCTTATCACAGCTACCATGGCCTGGATCTTAAAAAATGCTCTTATATTATGAGCTGCTATACGTGTGTAATGTAAAAAATGCTCTTATATTATGGGATGGAGGGAGTATTTAGTACATGCATCATTCCATCCATGAAAAAGATCGACCTGGTCCTATCAAAGCACCCACGACCGGGATCTTACCCTAAAGCAGCAAGATGAGTTGGTGTACTCACGGGGATGAGCTATAGGTAGAGGCTTAAGCATTAATCATTTTGCCATCTATGCTAGCCATTCTGGGCTTTGCCGTTTTGCACCTATGGTACCTATTTCCGTGTAAGGCTTAAAGCTCCGTCGTCTGTCCCAACCCATATAGAGACGGTCTTTGTCAAGTGCTTTGTAAAAATTAATTAAAGCGCCGACGTACTGCTAGCTACACTGATGAGAACCTTCTACCCTAAACTTAATGCTGTGAAGAAAATAATAAGTAAAGGAACTTCGTTGAGATAGCGACAGAAGGACGTCAGAGGCCTGCCGAAAATGGAAACCTCCTGCTTGCGGGAGAAGGACGTCAGTGGCCTGCCGAAAATGGAAACCTCCTGCTTGCGGGAGAATGACGTCGGACAGACGCGGCATGCACGGCCCCATGCATGCGCGTCCTATGCATCTCTTTCTCTACCGCACACAAATTCTCTTTCTCACTTCTATGCAAAAAATAATTTCTCCCAACAAAGAAATACATACCTTCAAGAAGTAAATAAATCAACTATCAAGCAAAAAGGCTTTACGAATGAGGTGGGTTGGGAGAATTGTTCATGGATGTGGAATACGGCCAGCAAGGTTCCAACCATGATGCACCAAAATCCTCTAGGAAGATCCAATCAAATCAAATAATTAAATAGATAAACAAATATAACACAAAATCATAACAACAAAATTAACCAAATCAAGGTGTTATATTAGAGTTGTAGATATAGAGTACAATATCATCAAGCGGCACTACTAGTTACTACAATACAAGCCATAGACGAATCTCTACTATTAAAGGGGAGTTGGTGGTCATCATGGTGATGCATGGTTGATGCTCCATCACCTCGTACAATTGAGAAATAAAATAATGCATGTTTAATATATGATGATAAGTAAAGAAATAACAAAGATAATTAATGGTATTGAGCATATAATCCTCAAAACATACAAATAAGAAAGGAAATAGTACAGATACATGGTGATTAGTAAGGAAATAAGAAGGGTAAATAATGATATTGGATATAAATCTTACACCTCATATAAATAAGGGACGAAATAATATGTAGCTAATGCAATATGATAAATACCTAAATAATAAGGGTATTTAGTGATCGTGGAACACTTTGTTATTGAGACTATCCACGGTACAAGTGTCACAAGGAGTCGATGAATTTCATTGGAACCTAGATGTGAATGGTAAATTCACGGTGGACTCTATGTATGGTGCTCTGATCCAGTCAGAGGCGGTGGTTGATAATAACAAGAAGATTTGAAAGATGAAGATACCACTAAAGAATAAAATCTTCATGTGGTATCTTCGACGAGGAGTCATTCTTACGAAGGATAACCTTATCAAGAGGAATTGGCATAGAAGTACCTACCACTTGACTTTTTGAGGAAAATTACAGATAACTTCTCCAGTCAAAGTGCATATGGAAATCTTTATAAGGTACATATGATTGAGCATTACCTCTTTTTGTCTTTTCAAAAGCTGATAAAAGAAAAGTTATGCTGATGTATGCTACTATGCTTAAACAGGGTATTATGCCAGATGGTACAATGATTGTTGTGAAGAAACTTGTAGAAAATTCTATGGTGCCACGTGATGAAGCATTTTCTAATGAAGTTCAAAATATGATGGCTCTCCGTCACGAAAATATTGTGAAGTTAGTTGGCTTTTGTCATGAAGGTGAAAAGGAAGTAGTGCAGAAAGACGGAAAGTATTTTGTTGCAAACATTTTCCAATATTTACGCTGCTACGAATACTTACCTATGGGAAGTCTTGGCAATAATCTCTTTGGTACGTAATCCGCTATCTGGCATATTTGTGTTTCTACTTTAGTTTCTTGTAGTATTACTCCATCTAAAACTTTTGTTGGTTTTATGTTTCCTTCAATTTTGTACTCATATATAGAAAATGGCAAAAGGAGGTGATAATATTTCATATTCTCGACTGGAGAAGTCTTGTTGTACTTTATTGAAAGTTTGTCTTTCCCCAATGTTTTTTGTGTTGTTAATATGTTATAAGAAAGAAATATTGTTGGAACTTGGAAGTCATAATCTTAGGGTGCTTACATAATTTTCTGTATGACCTCTGTAGAATCCAACGGCATGGACTGGAACACACGGTTCAGAATAATTAAGGGGATCTGCCAAGGTTTACTTTTTCTACATAAAATTCCTATTGTCCATATGAATCTGAAGCCTCAAAACATACTGTTGGGTGATGATATGGAACCGAAAATTGCGGAGTTTTCTACCTCAAAATTACTCGGTCAAAAACTAATACAGTTAAATACCCAAGATCGCGTGCCGACATAGTAAGCCGGCTATAGACTTGTAAAATATTTTTGGTCCTTTATCATTATGTAAATTATATTTTCTCCTCTCCAGTACCGCTTATTCAATGCTAATTATATTCCGTGGATGCATGGCTCCAGAATATTAACTCCAAGGAAAACTCTCCACCAAGTCAGACATATATGATTTAGGTGTACTAATCTTGGAGATCACTACAGGAAAGGAGAATGGCAAGAAAAATCCATCTGGAAGAGAATACATATATGAAGTAAGAGTAAATATTACTTTACTTTACACGGATACAAATTTAGAAACTTCCACTACATGTTAGCTTCTAATTTATCTCGAAAGACCATATTCAAATTCTATACGTGTATAGGTACACCATAAACTTTGTTGAAGGCGTTGTCGGCCCCAATGATTGTTTCCGAGAAGGCTATCTGCGGGGCGGGAGAGGGAGACGACGCCCACCTCCACCGCGACGGCCTCCACCGCCACCACCGGTCGTTGCGGACACGGCTCCGGGGGCGGAGTTCGAGCACTCCGCAGATATGGCAGGATCCCACACCACGTTGCCCGCGGCTGTGGTTGACACGGTCAAGGCTCTGACAGCGGTGACTATTTCGGCGGCATCTGGAGTCACAAAGTCTAGGGATGGTATGACAGACAAAGGGACGGACAAGATGGAGGGGGAGAAACGACTTTCGAAGTGGGAAATTAAGAAGAAGAAGTTGCCTTGCTATAGATGTGGCGAACCGGGTCACTTTGTAGCCGTGTGCACCAATGAGCTTTGTGACTATTTGTTGGGGAACGTTGCAGAAAATAAAAAATTTCCTACTCGTTTCACCAAGATCATCTAGGAGTTCATCTAGCAACGAGTGATTAGATGCATCTACATACCTTGTAGATCGCGAGCGGAAGCGTTCAAAGAACGGGGATGATGTAGTCGAACTCGACGTGATCCAAATCACCGATGACCAGTGCCGAACGGACAGCACCTCCGCGTTCAACACACGTACGGAACAGCCACGTCTCCTCCTTCTTGATCCAGCAAGGGAGGGAGGAGAGGTTGAGGGAGATGGCACCAACAGCAGCACGATGGCGTGGTGTTGATGGAGCTGCAGTACTCCGGCAGAGCTTCGCTAAGCACTATGGAGGAGGAGGTGGTGTTGGGGAGGGAGAAGGAGGCAACCAAAGGCCAGGGCGTTCAGGTATGAAGTCCCTCCTCTCCCCCACTATATATAGGGAGGCCAAGGGGGGGGGTGCGCAGCCTAGGAGATCCAATCTCCTATGGCGGCGGCCAAGGGGAGGTTTCCCTCCCCCCCAAGGCACCTAGGAGGTGCCTTACCCTCCTAGGACTCTTCCCCCCTTAAACCCTAGGCGCATGGGCCTATGTGGGCTGGTGCCCTTGGCCCCATTAGGCCAAGGCGCACCCCCTTACAGCCCATGTGGCCCCCCGGGACAGGTGGACCCACCCGGTGGACCCCCGGGACCCTTCCGGTGGTCCCGGTACAATACCGATAACCCCGAAACTTGTCCCGATGCCCGAAACAGGACTTCCCATATATAAATCTTTACCTCCGGACCATTCCGGAACTCCTCGTGACGTCCGGGATCTCATCCGGGACTCCGAACAACATTCGGGTTACTGCATATACATATCCCTACAACCCTAGCGTAACTGAACCTTAAGTGTGTAGACCCTACGGGTTCGGGAGACAAGCAGACATGACCGAGACGACTCTCCGGTCAATAACCAACAGCGGCATCTGGATACCCATGTTGGCTCCCACATGCTCCACGATGATCTCATCGGATGAACCACGATGTCGAGGATTCAATCAATCCCGTACGCTATTCCCTTTGTCTATCGATATGTTACTTGCCCGAGATTCGATCGTCGGTATCCCAATACCTCGTTCAATCTCGTTACCGGCAAGTCACTTTACTCGTACCGTAATGCATGATCCCGTGACCAGACACTTGGTCACTCTAAGCTCATTATGATGATGCATTACCGAGTGGGCCCAGTGATACCTCTCCGTCAAACGGAAGTGACAAATCCCAGTCTTGATCCATGTCACCCAACAGACACTTTCGGAGATACCCGTAGTCTACCTTTATAGTCACCCAGTTACGTTGTGACGTTTGGCATACCCAAAGCACTCCTACGGTATCCGGGAGTTACACGATCTCATGGTCTAAGGAAAGATACTTGACATTGGAAAACTCTAGCAAACGAACTATACGATCTTGTGCTATGTTTAGGATTGGGTCTTGTCCATCACATCATTCTCCCAATGATGTGATCTCGTTATCAATGACATCTAGTGTCCATAGTCAGGAAACCATGACTATCTGTTGATCAACGAGCTAGTCAACTAGAGGCTCACTAGGGACACGTTGGTGTCTGTTATTCACACATGTATTACGATTTCCTGATAACACAATTATAGCATGAATAAAGACAATTATCATGAACAAGGAAATATAATAATAATGCTTTTATTATTGCCTCTAGGGCATATTTCCAACAGTCTCCCACTTGCACTAGAGTCAATAATCTAGTTACATTGTGATGAATCGAACACCCATGGAATTCTGGTGTTGATCATGTTTTGCTCTAGGGAGAGGTTTAGTCAACGGATCTGCTATATTCAGGTCCGTATGTACTTTACAAATCTCTATGTATCCATCTTGAACATTTTCACGAATGGAGTTGAAGCGACGCTTGATGTGCCTTGTCTTCTTGTGAAACCTGGGCTCCTTGGCAAGTGCAATAGCTCCAGTGTTGTCACAGAAGAGCTTGATTGGCCCCGACGCATTGGGTATGACTCCTAGGTCGGTGATGAACTCCTTCACCCATATTGCTTCATGTGCTGCCTCCGAGGCTGCCATGTACTCCGCTTCACATGTAGATCCCGCCACGACGCTTTGCTTGCAACTGCACCAGCTTACTGCCCCACCATTCAAAATATACACGTATCCGGTTTGTGACTTAGAGTCATCCAGATCTGTGTCGAAGCTAGCGTCGACGTAACCCTTTACGACGAGCTCTTCGTCACCTCCATAAACGAGAAACATTTCCTTAGTCCTTTTCAGGTACTTCAGGATATTCTTGACCGCTGTCCAGTGTTCCTTGCCGGGATTACTTTGGTACCTTCCTACCAAACTGACGGCAAGGTTAAAACATCAGGTCTGGTACACAGCATGGCATACATAATAGAACCTATGGCTGAGGCATAGGGGATGACGCTCATCTCTTCTATATCTTCTGCCGTGGTCGGACATTGAGCTGAGCTCAATTTCACACCTTGTAACACAGGCAAGAACCCCTTCTTGGATTGATCCATATTGAACTTCTTCAACATCTTATCAAGGTATGTGCTTTGTGAAAGACCTATGAGGCGTCTTGATCTATCTCTATAGATTTTGATGCCTAATATATAAGCAGCTTCTCCAAGGTCCTTCATTGAAAACTTTTATTCAAGTAGGCCTTGATGCTGTCCAAGAGTTCTATATCATTTCCCATCAAAAGTATGTCATCTACATATAATATGAGAAATGCTACAGAGCTCCCACTCACTTTCTTGTAAACGCAGGCTTCTCCATAAGTCTGTGTAAACCCAAATGCTTTGATCATCTCATCAAAGCGAATGTTCCAACTCCGAGATGCTTGCACCAGCCCATAAATCGAGCGTTGGAGCTTGCACACTTTGTCAGCATTTTTAGGATCGACAAAACCTTCCGGCTGCATCATATACAATTCTTCCTTAAGGAAACCATTAAGGAATGCCGTTTTGACGTCCATTTGCCATATTTCGTAATCATAGAATGCGGCAATTGCTAACATGATTCGGACGGACTTCAGCTTTGCTACCGGTGAGAAAGTCTCATCGTAGTCAACCCCTTGAACTTGTCGATAACCCTTAGCAACAAGCCGAGCTTTATAGATGGTCACATTACCATCCGCGTCTGTCTTCTTCTTAAAGATCCATTTATTTTCTATGGCTCGCCGTTCAACGGGCAAGTCAGTCAAAGTCCATACTTCGTTTTCATACATGGATCCTATCTCGGATTTCATGGCTTCTAGCCATTTGTCGGAATCCGGGCCCGCCATCGCTTCTTCATAGTTCGAAGGTTCACCGTTGTCTAACAACATGATTTCCAAGACAGGGTTGCCGTACCACTCTGGTGCGGAACGTGTCCTTGTGGACCTTCGAATTTCAGTAGGGGCTTGATCAGAAGTATCTTGATCATTATCATTAACTTCCTCTCTAGTCGGTGCTGGCACCTCAGGAACATTTTCTTGAGTTGCGCCATTTTCCGGTTCAAGAGGCAATACTTCATCAAGCTCTACTTTCCTCCCACTTACTTCTTTCGAGAGAAACTCTTTCTCCAGAAAGGACCCATTCTTGGCAACAAAGATCTTGCCTTCGGATCAGAGGTAGAAGGTGTACCCAATAGTTTCTTTTGGGTACCCTATGAAGACGCATTTTTCCGATTTGGGTTCGAGCTTTTCAGGTTGAAGTTTCTTGACATAAACATCGCACCCCCAAACTTTTAGAAACGACAGCTTAGGTTTCTTCCCAAACCATAATTCATACGGTGTCGTCTCAACGGATTTCGATGGAGCCCTATTTAAAGTGAATGCGGCAGTCTCTAAAGCATAGCCCCAAAAGGAAAGCGGTAAATCGGTAAGAGACATCATAGATCGCACCATATCTAACAGAGTGCGATTACGACGTTCGGACACACCATTACGCTGAGGTGTTCCAGGCGGCGTGAGTTGTGAAACTATTCCACATTTTCTTAAGTGTGTGCCAAGCTCGTGACTCAAGTATTCTCCTCCACGATCTGATCGCAGAAACTTGATTTTCCTGTCACGTTGATTTTCAACCTCACTCTAAAATTCCTTGAACTTTTCAAAGGTTTCAGACTTGTGTTTCATTAAGTAGATATACCCATACCTACTTAAATCATCAGTGAGGGTGAGAACATAACGATAGCCACCACGAGCCTCAGCACTCATTGGACCGCACACATCAGTATGTATGATTTCTAATAAGTCGGTTGCTCGCTCCATTGTTCCTGAGAACGGAGTCTTGGTCATTTTACCCAAAAGGCATGGTTCGCATGTGTCAAATGATTCATAATCAAGAGACTCTAAAAGTCCATCAGCATGGAGCTTCTTCATGCGTTTGACACCTATGTGACCAAGGCGGCAGTGCCACAAGTATGTGGGACTATCATTATCAACCTTACTTCTTTTGGTACTCACATTATGAACATGTGTAGCATCACGTTCGAGATTCATAAAGAATAAACCATTCACCATAGGAGCATGACCATAAAACATATCTCTCATAAAAATGGAACAACCATTATTCTCAGATTTAAAAGAGTAGCCATCTCGAATTAAACGAGATCCTGATACAATGTTCATGCTCAAAGCTGGCACTAAATAACAATTATTAAGGTTTAAACTAATCCCGAAGGGAGATGCAGAGGTAGCGTGCCGACGGCGATCACATTGACCTTGGAACCATTCCCGACGCGCATAGTCACCTCGTCCTTTGCTAGTTTCCGCTTATTCCGCAGCCCCTGCTTTGAGTTACAAATGTGAGCAACTGCACCGGTATCAAATACCCAGGAGCTACTACGGGCACTAGTAAGGTACACATCAATTACATGTATATCACATATACCTTTTGTTTTGCCGGCCTTCTTATCCGCTAAGTACTTAGGGGCAGTTCCGCTTCCAGTGACCGCTTCCCTTGCAATAAAAGCACTCAGTCTCGGGCTTGGGTCCATTCTTTGGCTTCTTCCCGGCAGCTTGCTTGCCGGGCGCGGCAACCTCCTTGCCGTCCTTCTTGAAGTTCTTTTTACCCTTGCCTTTCTTGAACTTAGTGGTTTTATTGACCATCAACACTTGATGTTCCTTCCTGACTTCTACCTCTGCTGATTTCAGCATAGCAAATACTTCAGGAATGGTCTTTTCCATCCCCTGCATATTGAAGTTCATCACAAAGCTCTTGTAGCTTGGTGGAAGCGACTGGAGGATTCTGTCAATGACCGCATCATCCGGGAGATTAACTCCCAGCTGAGTGAAGCGGTTATGCAACCCAGACATAGTGAGTATGTGCTCACTGACAGAACTGTTTCCCTCCATCTTACAGCTGAAGAATTTGTCGGAGACTTCATATCTCTCGACCCGGGCATGAGCTTGGAAAACCATTTTCAGCTCTTCGAACATCTCATATGCTCCATATCTCTCAAAACGCTTTTGGAGCCCCGGCTCTAGGCTGTAAAGCATGCCGCACTGAACGAGGGAGTAGTCATTGGAACGTGCCTGCCAAGCGTTCATAACGTCTTGTTCCGCAGGGAGAACGGGTGCGTCACCAAGCGGTGCTTGTAGGACATAATCTTTCTTGGCAGCTATGAGGATGATCCTCAGGTTCCGGACTCAGTCCGTATAGTTGCTGCCATCGTCTTTCAGCTTAGTTTTCTCTAGGAACGCGTTGAAGTTGAGGACTACGTTGGCCATTTGATCTACAAGACATATTGCAAAGATTTTAGACTAAGTTCATGATAATTAAGTTCAACTAATCAAATTATTAGTGAACTCCCACTTAGATTAGACATCCCTCTAGTCATCTAAGTATTACATGATCCGAGTTAAACTAGACCGTGTCCGATCATCACGTGAGACGGACTAGTCAACATCGGTGAACATCTTCATGTTGATCGTATCTTCTATACGACTCATGCTCGACCTTTCGGTCTTCTGTGTTCCGAGGCCATGTCTGTACATGCTAGGCTCGTCAAGTCAACCTAAGTGTTTGCATGTGTAAATCTGTCTTACACCCGTTGTATGTGAACGTCTGAATAAAACACCCGATCATCACGTGGTGTTTTGAAACAGCGAACTGTCGCAACGGTGCACAGTTAGGGGGAACACTTCTTGAAATTAGTATGAGGGATCATCTTATTTACTACCGTCGTTCTAAGTAAACAAGATGCAAAAACATGATAAACATCACATGCAATCAAATAATAAACGTGACATGATATGGCCAATATCACATAGCTCCTTTGATCTCCATCTTGGGGCTCCATGATCATCTTGTCACCGGCTTGACACCATGATCTCCATCATCATGATCTCCATCATCGTGTCTCCATGAAGTTGCTCGCCAACTATTACTTCTACTACTATGGCTAACGCGTTTAGCAATAAAGTAAAGTAATTTACATGGCGTTTCTTGATGACACGCAGGTCATATAAAAGAATAAAGACAACTCCTATGGCTCCTGCCGGTTGTCATACTCATCGACATGCAAGTCGTGAATCCTATTACAATAGCATGAACATCTCATACATCACATATAGATCATTCATCATTCATCACAACTTTGGCCATATCATATCACAAACCACTTGCTGCAAAAACAAGTTAGACGTCCTCTAATTGTTGTTGCAAGTTTTACGTGGCTGAATTAGGGTTCTAGCAAGAACGTTTTCTTACCTACGTTAAAGCCACAACGTGATTTGTCAACTTCTATTTACCCTTCATAAGGACCCTGTTCATCGATTCCGCTCCAACTAAAGTAGGAGAGACAGACACCCGCCAGCCACCTTATGCAACTAGTGCATGTTAGTCGGTGGAACCGGTCTCACGTAAGCGTACATGTAAGGTTGGTCCGGGCCGCTTCATCCCACAATACCGCTGAAGCAAGAAAGGACTAGTAACGGCAAGAAAGTTGACAAATCTACGCCCACAACAAATTGTGTTCTACTCGCGCAAGAAGAACTACGCATAGACTTAGCTCATGATGCCACTGTTGGGGAACGTTGCAGAAAACAAAAATTTTCCTACTCGTTTCACCAAGATCATCTAGGAGTTCATCTAGCAACGAGTGATTAGATGCATCTACATACCTTGTAGATCGCGAGCGGAAGCGTTCAAAGAACGGGGATGATGTAGTCGAACTCGACGTGATCCAAATCACCGATGACCAGTGCCGAACGGATAGCACCTCCGCGTTCAACACACGTACGGAACAGCCACGTCTCCTCCTTCTTGATCCAGCAAGCGAGGGAGGAGAGGTTGAGGGAGATGGCACCAGCAGCAGCACGACGGCGTGGTGTTGATGGAGCTGCAGTACTCCGGCAGAGCTTCGCTAAGCACTATGGAGGAGGAGGTGGTGTTGGGGAGGGAGAAGGAGGCAACCAAAGGCCAGGGCGTTCAGGTATGAAGTCCCTCCTCTCCCCCACTATATATAGGGAGGCCAAGGGGGGGTGGTGCGCAGCCTAGGAGATCCAATCTCCTATGGCCGGCGGCCAAGGGGAGGTTTCCCTCCCCCCCAAGGCACCTAGGAGGTGCCTTACCCTCCTAGGACTCTTCCCCCCTTAAACCCTAGGCGCATGGGCCTATGTGGGGCTGGTGCCCTTGGCCCATTAGGCCAAGGCGCACCCCCTTACAGCCCATGTGGCCCCCCGGGACAGGTGGACCCACCCGGTGGACCCCCGGGACCCTTCCGGTGGTCCCGGTACAATACCGATAACCCCGAAACTTGTCCCGATGCCCGAAACAGGACTTCCCATATATAAATCTTTACCTCCGGACCATTCCGGAACTCCTCGTGACGTCCGGGATCTCATCCGGGACTCCGAACAACATTCGGGTTACTGCATATACATATCCCTACAACCCTAGCGTAACTGAACCTTAAGTGTGTAGACCCTACGGGTTCGGGAGACAAGCAGACATGACCGAGATGACTCTCCGGTCAATAACCAACAGCGGCATCTGGATACCCATGTTGGCTCCCACATGCTCCACGATGATCTCATCGGATGAACCATGATGTCGAGGATTCAATCAATCCCGTACGCTATTCCCTTTGTCTATCGATATGTTACTTGCCCGAGATTCGATCGTCGGTATCCCAATACCTCGTTCAATCTCGTTACCGGCAAGTCACTTTACTCGTACCGTAATGCATGATCCCGTGACCAGACACTTGGTCACTCTGAGCTCATTATGATGATGCATTACCGAGTGGGCCCAGTGATACCTCTCCGTCAAACGGAGTGACAAATCCCAGTCTTGATCCATGTCACCCAACAGACACTTTCGGAGATACCCGTAGTCTACCTTTATAGTCACCCAGTTACGTTGTGACGTTTGGCATACCCAAAGCACTCCTACGGTATCCGGGAGTTACACGATCTCATGGTCTAAGGAAAGATACTTGACATTGGAAAACTCTAGCAAACGAACTATACGCTCTTGTGCTATGTTTAGGATTGGGTCTTGTCCATCACATCATTCTCCCAATGATGTGATCTCGTTATCAATGACATCTAGTGTCCATAGTCAGGAAACCATGACTATCTGTTGATCAACGAGCTAGTCAACTAGAGGCTCACTAGGGACACGTTGGTGTCTGTTATTCACACATGTATTACGATTTCCGGATAACACAATTATAGCATGAATAAAGACAATTATCATGAACAAGGAAATATAATAATAATGCTTTTATTATTGCCTCTAGGGCATATTTCCAACAGTCTCCCACTTGCACTAGAGTCAATAATCTAGTTACATTGTGATGAATCGAACACCCATGGAATTCTGGTGTTGATCATGTTTTGCTCTAGGGAGAGGTTTAGTCAACGGATCTGCTATATTCAGGTCCGTATGTACTTTACAAATCTCTATGTATCCATCTTGAACATTTTCACGAATGGAGTTGAAGCGACGCTTGATGTGCCTTGTCTTCTTGTGAAACCTGGGCTCCTTGGCAAGTGCAATAGCTCCAGTGTTGTCACAGAAGAGCTTGATTGGCCCCGACGCATTGGGTATGACTCCTAGGTCGGTGATGAACTCCTTCACCCATATTGCTTCATGTGCTGCCTCCGAGGCTGCCATGTACTCCGCTTCACATGTAGATCCCGCCACGACGCTTTGCTTGCAACTGCACCAGCTTACTGCCCCACCATTCAAAATATACACACATCCGGTTTGTGACTTAGAGTCATCCAGATCTGTGTCGAAGCTAGCGTCGACGTAACCCTTTACGACGAGCTCTTCGTCACCTCCATAAACGAGAAACATTTCCTTAGTCCTTTTCAGGTACTTCAGGATATTCTTGACCGCTGTCCAGTGTTCCTTGCCGGGATTACTTTGGTACCTTCCTACCAAACTGACGGCAAGGTTAACATCAGGTCTGGTACACAGCATGGCATACATAATAGAACCTATGGCTGAGGCATAGGGGATGACGCTCATCTCTTCTATATCTTCTGCCGTGGTCGGACATTGAGCTGAGCTCAATTTCACACCTTGTAGCACAGGCAAGAACCCCTTCTTGGATTGATCCATATTGAACTTCTTCAATATCTTATCAAGGTATGTGCTTTGTGAAAGACCTATGAGGCGTCTTGATCTATCTCTATAGATTTTGATGCCTAATATATAAGCAGCTTCTCCAAGGTCCTTCATTGAAAAACTTTTATTCAAGTAGGCCTTGATGCTGTCCAAGAGTTCTATATCATTTCCCATCAAAAGTATGTCATCTACATATAATATGAGAAATGCTACAGAGCTCCCACTCACTTTCTTGTAAACGCAGGCTTCTCCATAAGTCTGTGTAAACCCAAACGCTTTGATCATCTCACCAAAGCGAATGTTCCAACTCCGAGATGCTTGCACCAGCCCATAAATCGAGCGTTGGAGCTTGCACACTTTGTCAGCATTTTTAGGATCGATAAAACCTTCCGGCTGCATCATATACAATTCTTCCTTAAGGAAACCATTAAGGAATGCCGTTTTGACGTCCATTTGCCATATTTCGTAATCATAGAATGCGGCAATTGCTAACATGATTCGGACGGACTTCAGCTTCGCTACCCGGTGAGAAAGTCTCATCGTAGTCAACCCCTTGAACTTGTCGATAACCCTTAGCAACAAGCCGAGCTTTATAGATGGTCACATTACCATCCGCGTCTGTCTTCTTCTTAAAGATCCATTTATTTTCTATGGCTTCGCCGTTCAACGGGCAAGTCAGTCAAAGTCCATACTTCATTTTCATACATGGATCCTATCTCGGATTTCATGGCTTCTAGCCATTTGTCGGAATCCGGGCCCGCCATCGCTTCTTCATAGTTCGAAGGTTCACCGTTGTCTAACAACATGATTTCCAAGACAGGGTTGCCGTACCACTCTGGTGCGGAACGTGTCCTTGTGAACCTTCGAATTTCAGTAGGGGCTTGATCAGAAGTATCTTGATCATTATCATTAACTTCCTCTCTAGTCGGTGCTGGCACCTCAGGAACATTTTCTTGAGTTGCGCCATTTTCCGGTTCAAGAGGCAATACTTGACATTGGAAAACTCTAGCAAACGAACTATACGATCTTGTGCTATGTTTAGGATTGGGTCTTGTCCATCACATCATTCTCCCAATGATGTGATCTCGTTATCAATGACATCTAGTGTCCATAGTCAGGAAACCATGACTATCTGTTGATCAACGAGCTAGTCAACTAGAGGCTCACTAGGGACACGTTGGTGTCTGTTATTCACACATGTATTACGATTTCCGGATAACACAATTATAGCATGAATAAAGACAATTATCATGAACAAGGAAATATAATAATAATGCTTTTATTATTGCCTCTAGGGCATATTTCCAACAGTCTCCCACTTGCACTAGAGTCAATAATCTAGTTACATTGTGATGAATCGAACACCCATGGAATTCTGGTGTTGATCATGTTTTGCTCTAGGGAGAGGTTTAGTCAACGGATCTGCTATATTCAGGTCCGTATGTACTTTACAAATCTCTATGTATCCATCTTGAACATTTTCACGAATGGAGTTGAAGCGACGCTTGATGTGCCTTGTCTTCTTGTGAAACCTGGGCTCCTTGGCAAGTGCAATAGCTCCAGTGTTGTCACAGAAGAGCTTGATTGGCCCCGACGCATTGGGTATGACTCCTAGGTCGGTGATGAACTCCTTCACCCATATTGCTTCATGTGCTGCCTCCGAGGCTGCCATGTACTCCGCTTCACATGTAGATCCCGCCACGACGCTTTGCTTGCAACTGCACCAGCTTACTGCCCCACCATTCAAAATATACACACATCCGGTTTGTGACTTAGAGTCATCCAGATCTGTGTCGAAGCTAGCGTCGACGTAACCCTTTACGACGAGCTCTTCGTCACCTCCATAAACGAGAAACATTTCCTTAGTCCTTTTCAGGTACTTCAGGATATTCTTGACCGCTGTCCAGTGTTCCTTGCCGGGATTACTTTGGTACCTTCCTACCAAACTGACGGCAAGGTTAACATCAGGTCTGGTACACAGCATGGCATACATAATAGAACCTATGGCTGAGGCATAGGGGATGACGCTCATCTCTTCTATATCTTCTGCCGTGGTCGGACATTGAGCTGAGCTCAATTTCACACCTTGTAGCACAGGCAAGAACCCCTTCTTGGATTGATCCATATTGAACTTCTTCAATATCTTATCAAGGTATGTGCTTTGTGAAAGACCTATGAGGCGTCTTGATCTATCTCTATAGATTTTGATGCCTAATATATAAGCAGCTTCTCCAAGGTCCTTCATTGAAAAACTTTTATTCAAGTAGGCCTTGATGCTGTCCAAGAGTTCTATATCATTTCCCATCAAAAGTATGTCATCTACATATAATATGAGAAATGCTACAGAGCTCCCACTCACTTTCTTGTAAACGCAGGCTTCTCCATAAGTCTGTGTAAACCCAAACGCTTTGATCATCTCACCAAAGCGAATGTTCCAACTCCGAGATGCTTGCACCAGCCCATAAATCGAGCGTTGGAGCTTGCACACTTTGTCAGCATTTTTAGGATCGATAAAACCTTCCGGCTGCATCATATACAATTCTTCCTTAAGGAAACCATTAAGGAATGCCGTTTTGACGTCCATTTGCCATATTTCGTAATCATAGAATGCGGCAATTGCTAACATGATTCGGACGGACTTCAGCTTCGCTACCGGTGAGAAAGTCTCATCGTAGTCAACCCCTTGAACTTGTCGATAACCCTTAGCAACAAGCCGAGCTTTATAGATGGTCACATTACCATCCGCGTCTGTCTTCTTCTTAAAGATCCATTTATTTCTATGGCTCGCCGTTCAACGGGCAAGTCAGTCAAAGTCCATACTTCGTTTTCATACATGGATCCTATCTCGGATTTCATGGCTTCTAGCCATTTGTCGGAATCCGGCCCGCCATCGCTTCTTCATAGTTCGAAGGTTCACCGTTGTCTAACAACATGATTTCCAAGACAGGGTTGCCGTACCACTCTGGTGCGGAACGTGTCCTTGTGAACCTCGAATTTCAGTAGGGGCTTGATCAGAAGTATCTTGATCATTATCATTAACTTCCTCTCTAGTCGGTGCTGGCACCTCAGGAACATTTTCTTGAGTTGCGCCATTTTCCGGTTCAAGAGGCAATACTTGACATTGGAAAACTCTAGCAAACGAACTATACGATCTTGTGCTATGTTTAGGATTGGGTCTTGTCCATCACATCATTCTCCCAATGATGTGATCTCGTTATCAATGACATCTAGGTGTCCCATAGTCAGGGAAACCATGACTATCTGGTTGATCAACGAGCTAGTCACTAGAGGCTCACTAGGGACACGTTGGTGTCTGTTATTCACACATGTATTACGATTCCGGATAACACAATTATAGCATGAATAAAGACAATTATCATGAACAAGGAAATATAATAATAATGCTTTTATTATTGCCTCTAGGGCATATTTCCAACACTATTGTCTCAGATCGCAGCATGTGACCGGTGACTGCCCACTCCTTTCCGGTCCTAAACCTAGTGTAAACATTTTTGGTGTGTGTTGCAAGGAGTTGATGTTCTTTGAGACACCGGAGGTGGATCCTCTACCGCATGTGGTGGAGAGTTCATTCCCAGCAGTGGTTCGGTTTACTAATGGGCAGTTGACCGAGGCTCAGATTGTGAGGCAGCTACGTGATCTGGTACTAGGTAATTATCAGTGGCATCTGGAAAAATTGGAGGGACAGGCTTACAAGGTGGATTTCCCCACTAAGGAGGACCAGATGCATTTTCTTAAGTGGGGGCTCTACAGAGTTCCAAGTACCAACATTATTATTGCTTTTGATGAGTGGAAGCAGGAAGAACCCGAGGGTACACCTTTAGAGAAGGTGTGGGTACGTTTCTTTGGTGCACCACCGAACTGATTAAACACTTTCTGATTGCTTGGAGTTTGGGTTCTATGATTGGTAGAACAGAAAAGGTGGACATGCTTTCACTCGGGCACAAGGGGCTGCGAGGTTGCTGGTCAGTGTGGTGAGCGTTGAGTTCATACCAGACGTGGTTAGATGGACACATGTTGGAGTCACATATCTGTTAGAGTTTGAGACCCTGTTCAAGAATTCATCCGATTAACCAGTTAACTTGTCGGTTAATCCCTACTCGTAGGGTCAACGAGTAGCCGATTAACTGATTAATCACCCGAGTAATTGATTAAATGGCCAATTAACTTGCCGATTAGCCTATTAACCCCCTACTCGTCATCTAACTGAGAAGCTACCAGTTAAGGATTTCCTCAACAATGGTTTGAGATAGAGGACACCCCGGTTTCCCGAGATGGGGATATGGACACAACTGAGGGGGCGGTGCTCCCGAGGATCAGGATAAGGGGTCAGATAATTCATCTCAGGAGCCGGCCAAGGGGCCCAATGCACAGCCAGATAAGGCAGGTGAATCTGCCAAAGAGACGCCCCCGTCCACAACTCCGATGACCACTCTTCACTTTGGTTCGTTTGGAGCAAGGTCGTCTCCTAGTCGGTTATGGAGCACTAGAGTCGAGTCGGACGACCCTGCGGAACTTGAGTTACCACCGGTGTTGGTTCCTGCCTACGAGGCGGCGACGACACTTGAGGTTTCATTTTGGGAGTAACCTTTCTTCGAACCGCTACAACAAGTAAACCAGGTGCTATTAATCCCAACAATTTTTGCTTGTTCGGGTTTATTTTTCCCAAGGAATTATTACTCTGCTTTGTTCCATCATCTATACGCAGGTCTATCAAATGATGGCCGCATTAACGATAGTCGCATGGTGGTCCGGTCAGTTTCCGTACATAGTCCGGCGAACGCCGCATCCGGAACTCGAACCGACCTGTGAATTCAGGCCTTGCCATGCCCTTACCGCATCACACCGCCGCCCTGCATCGACATTGACTTCAGCGGCAGACCATATTTCTTTTATTACTCACTTTGCATAAATTATTTGTTATGCAACGATTTATTATTATTATTATTACTATTATCTCCGGTTTGCACTATTTTTTGTGCACAGGAAAATGATCCAGCCGGACTATATCCTTTGGCGTCACCTCGGCTGGACGGGAGGCTTCGTCAACACTTCATTACCCCATGTCGGGGACTTCGGCATCACCCTACCGTCCTGCATTGACCGTGCTATGTCACCACTTCGGAGTGCCGAGCTCTTTGCTCCGCCACCTCAGGACCGGCTTGGGGGATGGAACCTTGTCCCGCATCAAGCTCGGAACGCGTCATCAATACCAAACACATTAACCAGCTAAGTGGCCTTCATGCTCAAAGTTTTAAATTTCTAACTTGTGTTCGGCTCGACCAAGCATTATAAAGTTGCTTGTAAAAATTTCCTTGTCCAAACTTGTTTGTGACGCGCAAATTCAAATACCCCGTTTACTTGGGGGCTTCCTTCATGAAGCTTTTTCCTCTTGCATATGATTATACTTGTACGACTTCGTTCCTTGTTCGTGTATTACGCCACAATATGCACCATATTGACTTAAGCGATTTGCAAGCTAGGTTGCCTCGCTCCTGTGTTTACCCCACGTTCCCGATTGTTCGGCTAGGGAGTAAAGGGAGCACCTCTGCGATTGTCACGATCGGGTCATCTGAGCCGGACCTCAGACTGAGTGAAGCCGAAAGCTAGCGCTCTTATAGTTTTCAATGATGGTCGGCACACAACGGAACTCATGAGTACAAAAAATCTATTGCACAAGTCTCATAATAACAATAAGCACTGAAGAAAGGTATCGGTGGGGGTACTATTTTGTTCGAAGATGCTTCTTACACTTCGCAGTAATATAGCATAAGTTCCCTGAGCGCGCTTTGTCTATTACAGCCTTATGTCCTGATTGCCTGGTTATTGGATACACCGTCAATATTCTCGACAGATGGAGTACATAACACTTTTCGGTCCTTGACCGAAGAGGGAGAAGCCGACGGTCGGTTAAGACGCGTTTAAACTTCGGTTGAACATAGATATGATATAAGTACTTCGGTACATGCAATCATTCTTTTACCCAAGTCACTTGGGGGCTCTTAAATTTATATGAGCCGTTTTATGATAAGTGTTCTTCTTCTTAGTCGTTGTAAAGTTTTATTATTACTATTATTATCTGTCGCTCCTTTTTTTTCAACACGAGCGTGTGGTCACTAGCCGGGGAGCCTAATTTCTCTCTCAAAGCCGCTAGAGTTTAGTTTGCTAAACTGGCCTAATGAGAAGTACTCCGCCCTCGGGATAGGAGGTTGAAGCCGTAGGCTGACCCGCTTGAAGTCTTGATATAAGATGTATCATGTTAGAGCACGATAGAAGCACTTCTTTTGCTAAGGCCAATTTTCGGATTGGCACCGAACACTTGATCTTGTTCGGACGTCAAGTTTTTACTGACGTTTTTCTTGGTTTTCCAAGCTTATGGCACTTTGAAACGATTTGTGTGTTTTCAGCACAAGTCTCGCAGTGCAACACCGGACACCTTTAGAGTTTCGGCAAAAACATTCTCGGATATTGCTATATATGCATCGGTTTCGAATTGTGTCTTCGGTCAATAGTTGGGTTGCCCGACTCCTGCGCTTGCCTTCTATGTTCCGCTTTGTTCGACTAGGTGTGCAAAGGGAGAACCACTGCGATTGTGCTTCCAGCTCACATGGTTAAGCACCTCAGTGGAGTAAGCCGAAAACAGACTATCACAATAAGCGTAAACTGGTCGGCGATCCGATGACGGTGTTAAACGATGGGCCATTCATAACAATGTCCGAAGTGTTTATGGCTTGACCTCGACTGTCGCCGAACACTACTGGGGGCTATTAACTGGCTTTCCAAAGTAAATCCTCGTTATTTTGCTCTTACATTGGAGCTGAGGTTTCATGATCATCCTTAGCATGACAACCCAAAGAAAGGAACCAATAGCGGGACTATTTTCGTTGGAAGACATTTCTTCTGTTAAACAGTAATATAACATGTCTCTCCGCGTACCTTTGTTTATAAAAACGTATGGCCAGATTGCCTTGTTTGTTGTAAATCTTTGCCCTCATAAAGGCTTTATAAAGTAGGACAAACACTCCTCGGCTATTGGCCGAGGAGGTGGAAGCCGATGGTCGGTCAACAAAGTTTTATACAATGCGAATCCGAGCATTAATGACGTAAAGTACTTGGATACATAGAGTCATTACACATAATTTGTGATTTTACTATGGATATCAATCCTTAATTCGGCCACCCGTGCCCGCATTAAGGCTCGGGGGCTACTGGGCTTCGGGCTTATTATTTAAAAATATTAAAGGGGCACATCGATCCCCTGATCTGGTGTTGCCACCCGACCAGTGTCTCGGGGGCTACTGCATTGTCTGTCCAATGCAGAAAATTTTAAGTGTAATACTGTCTCCGAGGAGATTTTGATCCTCAGGTTGGTCGGCCGCACCCAACCTGAGTCTTGAGGACTGAGCACGCCGCTTTCTGTGTCCCGAAGTATTCTGCCGAGCTAGGACTTGATCCTCAGACCGATTTTGCAAATCAACCTGAGTCTCAGCGGCTACGGGGATCAGCGGTCTTATGTCATCCTTCATGTGCATCTCGGGTTATAGACCGATACCCACCTTGAGGGCTACTGGCTATGTATCTCGGCAGAGAATAAATTGCACCAATCAAAAATATTGACAAAAATCGGCCAACATTCGGGGTGGTGCACCACCTCGGAAGCAGTCCGGCATAAAGCTCGGGCGCTAGTGGCTGGCTTCCATAGAGGGCATTTCCGACATTAAGCTCGGCTAAACTCCTTCAAACTTCTTTGAACCAAGGTGATTTACGACACCTCAGATACAGTCCGGCTTTGGATCTCGGATACAGTCCGGCGTTGGAGCTCGGATACAGTCCGGCGTTGGAGCTCGGATACATAGTCCGGTGTTGGAGCTCGGATACGTTCCGGCGTTAGAGCTGGAAAGCGGTCTGGCGTTGGTGCTCGGCTGCAAAAGATACCTCGAATGCAGTCCGGTGTTGGAGCTCAGACGCAAGAGGACGCTGTCGCTCGGGAACAACTTCAAACCCCAGGTGTGGCATAAAAATAACAAGGCATTGATAAAGGCCGGAAACTTAAAGGGGCTCCTCGGATACCCGACATATAAACTCTCGGATTTACTTCGCGATCCTCAAGATCGGAGATGAGAAGATTTGTTGAACCAGTTTTCAAGACCGACGACCGAAGATGAAGAACAGTTCAGAAGAATCGAGGAGCGTCCCCAACTTGAGGACCGGTTCAGGGGGCTACTGACGGTATCCTGGATTAGGGGGTACTCAACATGTCATCTCCCGATCAGTTGGATTAGGCCGAGGACCCCCATGGCCGTATACACATGGGCCAGTCCGGACAGCTGCCGCATACAAGGAAGAATCCACAAGACTTGGCGATCAAGACAAGGACTCCTCCCCCACCGGCGTATTCGGCTAGGACTCTTGTTATCCTAGGCCTCTGGTGCATTATATAAACCGGGTTCGGGCTAGTCGATAGATATACAACAACAATCATACCATAGGCTAGCTTCTAGGGTTTAGCCTCACTGATCTCGTGGTAGATCAACTCTTGTACTACCCATATCATCAATATTAATCAAGCAGGAGTAGGGTTTTACCTCCATCGAGAGGGCCCGAACGTGGGTAAACATTGTGTCCCTTGCCTCCTGTTACCATTGATCCTAAGACGCACTGCTTGGGACCCCCTACCCGAGATCCGCCGGTTTTGACACCGACAGTCCTCTTCCCCCTTGACCGCTGCGAGTGATCTCCACACGACCGCGCCCTACCCTCCTTCACCGACATTAGGGGAAGGGCGCGGGAGTCGGGAGCATACTCCTCGGGAGAGGACGGAGGAGGAGCTTATCGCTTTCGGCGGGATCACAGATCCGGTGACGGCTGGCAGGCGTGTCAGCAACCGGATCCAAGGACAGCCAGATGTGGACGACCTGCAACTAGCGCGTGCCAAGAGGGCAGCCATGCTTCGTCATGTCGAGGCTACTACAGGTGCTTCTTTTGATAAAAGTTGTTCAATTTTGCACTTCTCAGAGTATGACATAGTGGATAAGGCAAACGACTTAGGAATTTCTTTGGGATCAAATGAAACTGAGGTCGTCAAATCCATAAACGATCTTTTAGACTTGGAAGCGGAGAGGGCTTCCGAAATTATTCAAAATCTTGCATCTATCAAACCCATGAATGATAATGAAATGAACAATTTAGGAATGGTTGAACTTGCAAATATATGTAACAATCTGAACAATTTAGGAATGGTTGAACTTCCAAATATATCTAACAATCTTCTGCCTAGTGCGGAGGCCGAGGATGAGGAGGGATCGGAGACTACAGACACGGTAGAGCCTCTGTTGATGGAGGACACAATTTCTGTTGTCGCCGACCCTACTTTACCGCAGGGTGTTGGGGAGAAGCCTAAACGATCCTAGAAGCGGAAAATTTATCCTACTTCGGCAGTACGCAGAAGTGCTCGAGTTAAGCTTAAGAAAAAATTTCACGATGACTTATGAAAGGACTCTTTTGGAATAGCAGAGGTCTAGCTGACTTGGCTAAACGAAGGTTCTTAGCGGAGACAATGATAGAACAACACTTAGACTTTATTGCACTTATGGAAACTGGACGAGATAATTTCACCTCATGGTTTCTTCAAACTCTCTCCAGTGGTATCGATTTTGACTGGCACATCTTACCTCCTAGAGGAAGATCCGGCGGGATTTTACTAGGAGTGCGATGTGAGACACTAGAGGTACTTAATGTGGTTCAGGGAGACTTTTCGGTTAAATTCAGGATGCGGTCAAAACTGGATGGGTTCCGATGGTCTCTTGTGCTGTATATGGGGCAGCATAACGTGAATTAAAAGCAGAATTTTTGGCCGATTTGGTGCAGATTTGTGGAGATGAAAATCTGCCAATACTAGTCGGGGGAGATTTTAATATCATCAGGAGGAGAGATGAAAAGAACAATGAGAATTTTGATGGTCGTTGGTCTATGATGTTTAATATGATTATCGAGAGTCTTAATTTGAAAGAAATAGAACTCACCGGTAGACAATTTACATGGGCCAACTCGTTACCCACTCCGACTTATGAAAAGCTGGATAGGGTACTGGTTAGTGTGGAGTGGGAACAAAAATATCCGTTGGCATCGGTCCATGCGATGCAGAGAGCGATCTCGGATCACACACCACTTCTTTTAGACTCGGGTGAGGCTACCCATGTGGCAAATAAAAATACTTTCTCTTTTGAACAAAGCTGGTTTGAGAGAGAAGGATTTTTCGTGATCATTGCGCGCGAATGGGCTAAGCCGGTTAGTGGAAGGACGCATGTTGAGAGATGGCAAAATAAAATTAGACATCTCCGACAGTTTCTGAGAGGGTGGGCCAGAAATGAGAGTGGAATTTACAAACAAAAAAAGAGCGTCTTACTCAATTGATTGAGGCACTAGACTTAAAGGATGAAGCCACTCTTCTTTCTGTTAATGAGCAACGAACCAAGTCTGAGGTTGAGCAAGGTCTACGAGCTCTCTTGAGAGAGGAGGAGCTTAAGTGGGCATTGCGTGCGAAAATGCTTAAGGTTGTCCATGGGAACGACAATACACAATTCTTCCACATGGTTGCAAATGGTAAACATAGGAAGAAGAAAATTATACAACTTGAACAGGACGAGGGGACAATAGTGGGACATGAAAACCTGAAAGCATATATCTCTAATTATTATAAGAAACTTTTTGGACCCCCGATTTCAAGTACGGTGTCACTTGATGAATCTGTGATTGATGATATTCCTCAATTATAGGCAGCAGAGAATGATATTCTCTCTACACCGTTTACTGAAAAAGAGGTTCTTCAGGCAATATCAGAAATGAAGCAGAATAAAGCACCGGGACCAGATGGGTTTCGAGCTGAATTCTATAAGAAATGTTGGCATATCATTAAAGATGGTCTTATGCCTATGTTTCACGATTTTTTTCATCGGCCATTTACAGTTATTTCATCTTAACTTTGGTACGATAGCACTGCTACCTAAGAAAGATGAGGCAGTTCGGATCGAACAATTCCGGCCCATATGCCTGTTGAATGTGAGTTGCAAAATTTTCACAAAGGTTGGAACCAATAGATTGACACAAATTGCTCATTCAATGATCCAACCAAGTCAGACAGTGTTCATGTCGGGACGACACATACTGGAAGGGGTGGTCGTTCTACATGAAATGCTTCATGAGATCCACTCCAAGAAACTAGATGGGGTTATCTTCAAAGTGGATTTTGAGAAGGAGTATGATAAAGTAAAGTGGCCTTTTCTTCAGCAGGCCATGCGCATGAAAGGTTTTAGTGAAGCCTGGAGGAACCAAGTGGATGCCCAAGTCCAGAAGGGTAGTGTCGAAATCAAGAAGAACGATGATATTCGTCACTATTTTCAGACACATAAGGGGTTGAGACAAGGGGATTCCATGTCTCCTCTCTTGTTCAATATTGTGGCAGATATGTTGGTCGTCATTATTGGCAGGGCCAAGCAGCATGGCCATGTAGAGGGTCTAGTTCCTCATCTAGTCGATGGAGGGGCATCCATTCTACAGTATGCTGATGACACTATCCTATTCATGGAACATGACATGGCTAAGGCACGTAATATGAAACTTATCTTGTGTCTCTTCGAACAATTGTCTGGCTTAAAAATTAATTTTCATAAGAGCGAGTTGTTCTGCTTTGGGAAGGCCAAAGACGAGGAACGCACTTATAGACAATTGTTCAAATGTGAATTAGGTGCTTTACCTTTCAGTTAATTGGGTATTCCGATCCATCACCGTAAGCTATCCAATAAAGAATGGAAGTGTATTGAAGAACGAATTGAAAAAAAACTTAGCTGCTGGAAGGGCAAGCTTATGTCATATGGAGGTCGGCTAGTCCTGGTTAACTCAGTACTGACTAGTATGCCGATGTTTCTACTTTCGTTCTTCGAAATTCCAAAAGGGGTTCGGAAGCGACTTGATTTCTTTCGATCTCATTTCTTTTGGCAGTATGATGAGGCCAAGATGAAATACCGTCTCGCGCGATGGGATATCCTTTGCCGAACTAAAGACCAAGGGGGTCTCGGTATTGAGAACTTAGAAATTAAGAATAAATGTCTTATGAGCAAATGGCTATACAGGTTAGAGACAGAGCCGGAGGGTATGTGGTCTCAAATCCTGCGCAATAAGTATTTGCACTCAAAAACATTAGCCCAGGTTACCATGAGACCGACTGACTCGCCATTCTGGAAGGGACTTATGCAAACGAAGGACTTTTTCTTTCGTAGAGTCAAATTCTTGGTTGGCAATGGGACGTCAACAAGATTTTGGGAGGATACGTGGTTAGGAGAGACGCCCCTGGCCGTCAAATATCCTACTCTCTATAATATTGTGCAACGTAAGGAGGATTACGTAGGCACAATCCTTCAAACTATTCCCTTGAACATCCAGTTTAGACGAGCGTTGGTTGGTGAGAGATGGACCGCCTGGATGCACTTGGTTCCGAGATTGATAGAAGTTCAACTCTTCGACCAGCCGGATTCGACACAACGGAAGTTAACTAAGAATGGGATGTTTACGGTGAAATCTTTCTATATGGATTTGATTAATTCTGGCCCACTCTCAAGGTCGTTGCACATTTGGAAGGTTAAGGTTTCCTTGCGAATTAAATTTTTTATGTGGTTTGTCCACAAGCAAGTAACACTCAGAAAGGACAACTTAACTAAAAGGCGTTGGGTAGGAAGTTCGCGGTGCTGTTTTTGTGATCATGAGGAAACAATATAACACTTATTTCTTGAATGCCCACTTGCCAAGTTACTTTGGAGAACGATTCATATAACTTTCAATATTAATCCTCCAGTCGATATTGCGTCATTGTTTGGGACGTGGCTAGCTGGGATTGAACAGATTACTGAGGCTCGTATTCAGATTGAAATATGTGCGCTTTTATGGGCTATATGGAACTGCATGAATGATATGATTTTTAATAGACAACAAACTTTAACTTTCTTGCAGGTTATCTTCAAAGCTACAACTTGGATCCGTATGTGGTCCTTACTCACTCCTATGGCATCCAGGGAGCCTTTGGTTACTGGGTGCAACCAATGGGAGATGGTAGCTCGGGTTATATTCAACCGGTTCGGATGGCGCTCGCATAAGAGGATAGGAGTCTAGGGAGCTTATCCTTCTTATTACCGTATCGGTTATCTTTGTCAGCATGTAATTTTCCTTTTTTACTTTGTTCTGCTCCATTTGCGAGCTGTAAGACTTTTATGACGATACTTTGTGGATTGTTAATAAGGTGGCTGCATGCATCTTCATGATGCAGATGCCGGGGGCATGCCTTCATTTCCAAAGAAAAAGTAGGTACACCGTAAATGGACAGATGGTTATATAGCATCCAAGCACTGTTCGCTCGGTGCGGATTCTTTGCAGCGGATAAAAGTATGCATTCTTCTCGGACTAAAATGTGTGCATATTGATAGGAAGATGAGACATGCTCAATGGACTGGCAAGCTACAGTTGGCCTTTGATCGCTCCAGAGCCTTTGGCATACTCCAGTATGCCTCTGATCATGAAACCTCTAGAGCCTTTGGCATGGTCCAGTAGGCGTCTGATCGTGCAACCTCCAGAGCTCCGCTTCTCTTTTGAGCCAAAAAGGTTGATCTCCTGCTCGTTTTCTCTAACGAAACAGATGGTCATATCGCCTTCATGCTTGTAACAAAAATCCGAGGATCTACCTTACAAAGCTACCGCTTTGCGGTGTTGTGCTGCCAAATTGCATCTACACCATAAATGTGACCATGCATGAGCATAAGAAACAGCAATCAAGAAATGGTGAGTTTCTGACCCTCCGGAGCAGTACGGCACGTGAGGAGCAACTCACGAATGCCCACCCACATTCCTTAGCCGGTGATGAGGTGATAGAGGTGAAGCTGTGTGTTGTTTGTGACCCACAAGAGGGTACAACCTCAAATTAGGCACGTCTGCTTTTGGTTTTGTGCTTTAGATTGGGTGAAAAGACATGGTATATATGTTCAGTGATGATGTGTAAATTGTCATTCTTAAAATTCTTTTTCCAATTTTCCTCTTTTTGTTTTGTGTGACAGTTGATCCAATCAGCAGCAGAGGTATGTTTCTTTTCTGAGACCCGCTTCGGTACAACCCCCCTCATAAAATGTATAAAAGGTAATATGGACTTTTGACACACCGTATTCATTTTTGTATGTATGATGGGTCACCTAACGAAAAAAGGAAAACCAACCAGGAATTGAACACAGATCCTGGTACTCTTCGGACGGGCTGCCTACCACACGACCTAGGGCCTAACTTTGATTTCCTACAGCGCGTATTCTATAAGAACAAATACGTATATATTTTGCTAAAAAAACTAAAACGCATATATATATATATATATATATATATATATATATAAACATTTCTGATAAAAACCGAAGCTTTTCTTGAAAAAAAAGGGGAACAACTTGGAAATGTCGAATATTTCTTGGAAAACACATAATTTATAAAAATCCAAACTTTTTTGAAAAAAATGAACAATTTTTGAAAATTTTGCAGAATTTTCGGGTTTGCTTAAATTTCTTTAAAAAATGTTGACTGTTTATAAAATTCAAAATTATAAAAACATGACAAGGTTTCGAAAACATGAATTTTAAAAAGTACACAAACATTTTATAAAACTTTGACCAAATTTAGAAAAAGCAATTATTTTCTGGATGCTTATACTTTTTTGGATGTGGGAACATTTTTTCAAATACTTATTTTTTAATTTGTGAAGAATTTGACAATAGGACAATTTTATAAACTTCTGATCTTTTTAAATCACGAAATTTTTAATATTCCTGATTTTTTTGAACGAACACAATATGAAAATACGAGCATTTTTTTAAATTTGAACAGAATTTGAATAACATGGATATTTTTGGCAAACGTGAACAATTTTTAAAATTGCAAACTGATTTAGAAATTTCCAACGGGCGCCAGACGGGAGCGATACTGTCGCCTAGTTGGTCCGAGGCCTAAATGTTTTTTCCTCCTATTTTTCTATTCTTCTCTTTTTCTGTTAATTCATTTGTCTCCCTTTTGAACTTTATAATTCTTTTTGAAATATATAAAAAATTGAAATATTTTTTGGAATACCAAAATAACAGTTTTAATCAAATGTTTTACATTATGGTTCTAAATTCTTTTCCATAAATAATTTTTTTCATGA
The DNA here is from genome assembly GCF_018294505.1 of Triticum aestivum. Classification (NCBI taxonomy): domain Eukaryota; kingdom Viridiplantae; phylum Streptophyta; class Magnoliopsida; order Poales; family Poaceae; genus Triticum; species Triticum aestivum. The sequence continues at coordinate 624,788,869 of NC_057813.1, forward strand.
GCTTATATAAGCAATTCAAGGACCATGCCAAGTTGTCTGAGTTTTCGACAACTTCTACATTTTCTAGAATTTTCTACGTGAAAAATGGCCTATAAATGGCTGGACATGACGCAGCTTGCATATTGTGTCAGAAATCGTTCAAACCTAGCATGCATGCCTATTATGGGCATGCCCACCTGCTAGCAATAGTTGAGATCATTTCATGCATGTACAAAATATAGACAATGTTCAACGAAGGTGTTTGCGTATGCTAGAAGAGTCTGTTTGAGAGTGTTTTTTTCTTGCATCCATTAAATGATCCCAAATTTTCCTTGAGCTTATATGACCAATTCAAAGTGCCATGCCAAGTTGTTTGATTTTTCAATAATTCTTGCATTTTCTCAAGTTTTCTTGGCGAAAAATGTGAGATAAATGGCCGAACGTGACACAACTTGCATACAGTCGAAAGTAGTTCAAGTCTGGCATGAATATCTATCATAGGAACGCCCACCTACTGGCAAAACTTGGTGTCATTTTAAGAATGTACAAAACTAGACCATGCTCAGCGGAGGGTGTACGGGAAGCGAGACTGCTTTGTCTGTGCACGTTATTTCTCTACATCCTTGAAATGGCGTCATGTCCTTTATGACCAATCTGAGGTACCATGCGTTGGTTTTCAACTTTTTTTGTATTTTCTGGTGTCTTCTCAGTGAAAAATGGCCGATAAATGGTCGGACGTGACGCATCTTGCGTACTGTGTTAGAAATCCTTCAAACCTGGCAGGGATGCATACCATGGGCATACCCATATTTTGGAAAAAATGGGGTCATTTCATTTATGTCACCATGTTCAACATATGGTATCCGAGTAGGCCAGAAGGTCCGTACGGGAGCATGTTTTTTCCAGCATCATCAAATGAACCCAATTTCAAGGCAAGATGCCAAGTTGTTTGAGCTTTTGACAATTCTTGAACTTTTTTAGTTTTCTTGCTGAATAATGGCTGATAAATGGTCGGACGTGACACAACTTGCATGTGGTGTCGGAAAACACAACTGGTCAGAAAATTCACAAACTTAAATTTGCCACATAAGCCAAAAAGAAAAGTGTTCAAGTTGTATTAAAAATCTTTCAAAATGTTAGTTCTTAAGTTTGCACGCTCCTCATATCTCTTTGAAATTGTTCAAAAATGTTGTTCCTAAAATGTTCAACATTTTGAACTAACATGTCTCTTTAAAATTTTCAAATTGTTCATGCTTTTAGAAAATGAATTTAAATTTGTCAAACAATGTTTATGCTTTTTTAGAAAAATGGTATTTTCAAAATGTGTTCAAGTTGTTCACAAAATTGTTGAATTTTCAAACATTATTTGATTATTAAAAATTATTCAGAATTTCCAACAAATGTTCGAAAAAATTGGAAATGTGCCCGGATTCTACGTTGGTGTTACCTATGTCCGGGATTTTTAGGCTAGAGGAAGTCCACTTTTGTAAGGCAGGTTGCTATTCCCTATGCTTGAATTAATAGCCAGTTTGTTTTTTAGCAAAAAAGTATCATTTATTCAATGTTCAAACACATAGGGATGCAGAGAAGTAAGCCACACATGGCGCCCGGAAGAGAGAGAGGCAGCTGCCTTAGCCAAGGCATGAGCTTCCTCATTATGCTTTCTATTCTCATGCACAAATTGGGAATGTTTGATGGAACGTCTTCGATGCTTGATCTCCTCCAAAACAGCAAAATACCGGCATGGGGTACCAGTATGAATATTGGTTGCCACCTCGATGCAGTCTGATGCCACACATACAGATTGAACATGTAGATCCGCAGCAAGAGCAAGGGCCTCATTGCAGGCCTGGGCTTCAAGTATAGTTGGGTCAAGCAAACCTTCAAAGATGACTGCGGAAGCACCCAGGAACAAACCGTGCCTATCTCTGGAGATAACCGTCGAAGCACCTCGATCACCAATCTTAGAGAGGCCACCATCAACATTCATCTTTACCGCATCACTAGTGCAGAACCGGCCTTTAGTGCCGGTTCGTAACGGTCTTTAGTGCCGGTTTGGCAACCAACACTAAAGAGTGGGGACTAAAGGCCCCCCCCCTTTAATACCGATTCGTCACGAACCGGCTCTAAAGTGCCACCATGTGCCACGAGCCAGGCCCGGGTGCGTGTAGGACATTAGTATCGGTTGGTAACACTAGTAGAAAAGGGGGCATTGGTCCAGGCCGGGTCAGCCCATTAGTCCCGGTTCAATCCAGAACTGGGACCAATGGTGGCATTGGACCCGGTTCGTGAGCCCCGGGGGCCGGCCGGGCCACGTGGGCCATTGGTCCCGGTTCGTCTGGACCTTTTGGTCCCGGTTGGTGGGACGAACTGGGACCAATGGGCCTCGCTCCTGGCCCACCACCATTGGTCCCGGTTGGTGCCACGAACCGGGACCAAAGGCTGCCCTTTAGTCCCGGTTCAAGCCGCCAACTGGGACCAATGAGGTGCCTATATATACCCCCTCGCGTAAGAGCAGAGCACACTGCTCTGTTTTTTCTGGCAGCCAAGGGGGAGAGGGCTTGGTGGTGCTCTAGCTCACCTCCTATGCACACAAGGTGTTCGATGGAATGCCCGAGCCACACTACTTAAGCTTTCTCCTCTCCAAGCTCGACCTCCAAGCTCCATTTTCCTCAATATTTGTCTAGGTTTAGTGGTCTGTCACGCCCCGTACCCGTCTTCATCGCCGTCGATCACCCGCGCCGATCTCATCGCTGGCACCACCGTGGCGAGCCTCTTGTTCTTATCTTCTTTCCGAAAGGAAAAATATTCTTAGTTGTATGTTTAGATAGATACTTGTATTATTTTCTTACTTTTATTATTGCATCTTATATAGTGCGATGGTTTTGGTATCCGCCCCCATCAGCCCTCGTCCTGTCTATGATTCGGATGTGGTATATATTATCTTTTCATAACTATTAGTTAATTTATTGTTTATGAAAATTATGCGACCAACATGACATAGATTTTATTTATCTAGGAGGTTGTTGAACCGGAAATTCCAACCGACCCTATTGTCGAGAGGTTAAATTTAGTTGAAGAAGAAAACAATTTCTTGAAGGAAAGAATAAGAAAAATTGAGGAGGAGAAGATGATATTGGAGTTGCATGTTGCGGATGTCGTCGATGATCACAAGATCAAGATGGATGCAGTGCGCTTGAAGATTAGAAAGATTACAAAATCTGCCATTCATACCGAGGCTTGGTATCATTATGCCGTTGGATCAGTTGTTACCTTGGTTGCGATTATGATCGCATTTGTTTTCGCATTGAAATGTTTTACATAGTTTCAATGTATGGTTTAATTAATTTAGATGCTCTGCAGAGCTTTATGTTGTTCTGTAATGATTTTCGCTTGAAAATGAGAACTATGTATGTACTTTGGTTTTAATGTGATGATGAATTTCTATTAATTTGGTCACTTAGTTATCTATTCATGATGTTCTGTAATGATTTTTGACACACTTAATTATATATAATGCACGCAGATGAACCGGTAATGGATGTACGGTAATAGACGCACCTCCGAGTACATTAAGTGCGCGCATGATTTTCTCGAAATGGCTGAGGCAAACAAGCAGAATGGTTTTATGTGTTGTCCATGCCCTATATGTGGGAATACGAAGTCTTACTCTGACCGGAAAATCCTTCACACCCACCTGCTTTACAAGGGTTTCATGCCACACTATAATGTTTGGACGAGGAACGGAAAAATAGGGGTTATGATGGAAGACGGCGAAGAAGAAAAGTACGATGAAAACTATGTGCCCCCTGAATACGGTGATGCTATTGAACATCAAGAGGAACCAGACGATGTGCACGATGATGCTGCAACGGGCGAAGCTGCTGAAGATCAAGAGGAACCAGACGATGTGCCCGATGATGATGATCTCCGCCGGGTCATTGTCGATGCAAGGACGCAATGCGAAAGTCAAAAGGAGAAGCTGAAGTTCGATCGCATGTTAGAGGATCACAAAAAAGGGTTGTACCCCAATTGCGAAGATGGCAACACAAAGCTCGGTACCGTACTGGAATTGCTGCAGTGGAAGGCAGAGAATGCTGTGCCAGACAAAGGATTTGAGAAGCTACTGAAAATATTGAAGAAGAAGCTTCCAAAGGATAACGAATTGCCCGACAGTACATACGCAGCAAAGAAGGTCGTATGCCCTCTAGGATTGGAGGTGCAGAAGATACATGCATGCCCTAATGACTGCATCCTCTACCGCGGTGCGTACAAGGATCTGAACGCATGCCCGGTATGCGGTGCATTACGGTATAAGATCAGACGAGATGACCCTGGTGATGTTGACGCGACCCCCCCCCCCTAGGAAGACAGTTCCTGCGAAGGTGATGTGGTATGCTCCTATAATACCACGGTTGAAACGTCTGTTCAGAAACGGAGAGCATGCCAAGTTGATGCGATGGCACAGTGAGGACCATAAGAAAGACGGGAAGTTGAGAGCACCCGCTGACGGGTCGCAGTGGAGAAAAATCGAGAGAAAGTATTGAGCTGAGTTTGCACATGACCCAAGGAACGTATGGTTTGCTTTAAGTGCGGATGGCATTAATCCTTTCGGGGAGCAGAGCAGCAATCACAGCACCTGGCCCGTGACTCTATGTATGTATAACCTTCCTCCTTGAATGTGCATGAAGCGGAAGTTCATTATGATGCCAGTTCTCATCCAAGGCCCTAAGCAACCCGGCAACGACATTGATGTGTACGTAAGGCCATTAGTTGAAGAACTTTTACAACTGTGGAATGGAAACAGTGTACGTACGTGGCCCGCTCTCAGTAACCTTTCAGGACAGACAAACAAGGGATACCACGCATGCATGCACTGTTTACTTGACACCGAAAGTATATACCTGGGAAGCTGCAGGAAGAATGTGTACCTGGGCCATCGTCGATTTCTTCCGACCAACCATCAATGTCGAAAGAAAGGCAAGCATTTCAAAGGCGAGGCAGATCACCGGAAGAAGCCCGCCATGCGTACCGGTGATCACGTACTTGCTATGGTCAATGATTTACATGTAATCTTTGGAAAGGGTCCCGGCGCACTAGCTGTTCCGAATGACGCTGGGGGACACGCACCCATGTGGAAGAAGAAATCTATATTTTGGGACCTACCCTACTGGAAAGACCTAGAGGTCCGCTCTTCAATTGACGTGATGCACGTGACGAAGAACCTTTGCGTGAACCTGCTAGGCTTCTTGGGCGTGTATGGAAAGACAAAAGATACAGCTGAGGCACGGGAGGACCTGCAACGTTTGCACGAAAAAGACGGCATGCCTCCAAAGCAGTATGAAGGTCCTGCCAGCTATGCTCTTACCAAAGAAGAGAAGGAAATCTTCTTTGAATGCCTGCTTAGTATGAAGGTCCCGACTGGCTTCTCGTCGAATATAAAGGGAATAATAAATATGGCAGAGAAAAAGTTCCAGAACCTAAAGTCTCATGACTGCCACGTGATTATGACGCAACTGCTTCCGGTTGCATTGAGGGGGCTTCTACCGGAAAACGTCCGATTAGCCATTGTGAAGCTATGTGCATTCCTCAATGCAATCTCTCAGAAGGTGATCGATCCAGAAATCATACCAAGGCTAAGGAGTGATGTGGTGCAATGTCTTGTCAGTTTCGAGCTGGTGTTCCCACCATCCTTCTTCAATATCATGACACACGTCCTAGTTCATCTAGTCGACGAGATTGTCATTCTGGGCCCCGTATTTCTACACAATATGTACCCCTTTGAGAGGTTCATGGGAGTCCTAAAGAAATATGTCCGTAACCGTGCTAGGCCAGAAGGAAGCATCTCCATGGGCCATCAAACAGAGGATGTCATCGGGTTTTGTGTTGACTTCATTCCTGGCCTTAAGAAGATAGGTCTCCCTAAATCGCGGTATGAGGGGAGACTGACTGGAAAAGCCAAGCTTGGAAGGGACTCAATAATATGTAGGGACGGATATTCTTGGTCTCAAGCATGCTACACAGTTCTACAGAACTCTACCTTGGTGACCCCGTATGTCGATGAACACAAGAACAGTCTGCGCTCCAAACACGTGGAGCAGTACGACGACTGGATTACATGTGAACACATCAGGACTTTCAGTAGTTGGTTGGAAACACGTCTCAGAGGTGACAACACTGTATGTGATGAGCTGTACTTGTTGTCCAGGGACCATCTTCGACTGTTACGATTTGGAAAGGATACAAGATAAATGGGAATACATTTTACACGATTGACCAAGATAAAAAGAGCACCAACCAAAACAGCGGTGTCCGCTTTTAATGCAACAACCGAGAGGGGAAAGGATACGTATTATGGTTACATAGTGGACATATGGGAACTTGACTACGGACATGATTTTAAGGTTCCTTTGTTTAAGTGCAAATGGGTCAATCTGTCAGGAGGTGGGGTACAGGTAGACCCACAGTATGGAATGACAATAGTGGATCTGAAAAATCTTGGGTACACTGACGAACCGTTCGTCCTAGCCAATGATGTGGCACATGTTATCTATGTGAAGGACATGTCTACCAGACCGAGAAAAAGATAAGATAAGGAAGCGAATACATCATACGATGAGCCAAAGCGCCACATAGTTCTTTCAGGAAAAATGGACATCGTGGGAGTGGAGGGCAAGACAGACATGTCTGAAGATTATGAAAAGTTTCATGAAATTCCTCCCTTCAAAGTCAAGGCTGCCCCAGCATCCTGATAAACGATGAAGATTATCCATGGTTACGGCGCAATAAGCAAATGACACAAGCGAAGAAAAAGTGAAGACTTTCTCCCGCAACTATTATGATGATACCATGCCAACTTTGTAACAGATGAAATTATGATTCCATGCCAACTTTCAACTTTCAACTTTTTCAGAGTTCATTTGAAATGCTTTAATGTCTTATGGTTCGGCCCTCGTAATACCATTAATCCCGGTTCGCTCCTTGTCAACTATATTCTCACCAAGAACACTCTCAAGAGGGCAGTCACGTGGGCCATTGGTCCCGGTTCGTCTGGACCTTTTTTCTCTATAGGCGCATCTATGTTCATTTTTTAGTAAAGTTAATCACAAACTTGTGATTCACACAAATTTCAGAGAATTCAAATTTTAACTATTCAAATTTTAAAACTAATGGCACTAACAGAAAGTTTATAATTTTTCTAAAACTAATGGCACTAATAGAAAGTTTATAATTTTGCTGACCTAAAAGCAAAAAGAATTAAAAAATAAAGCAAAAGACAAAAGAAAATAAATAATGCAGAAAACAAAACAAAAAACTAGAAAAAAATAGCAA
>NC_057813.1:624796869-624848360 GCF_018294505.1 Triticum aestivum
TAATTAAAAAATAAAGCAAAAAAAACAAAAGAAAATAAATAATGCAGAAAACAAAACAAAAAAACTGGGAAAAAATAAAAATAGCAACAATAAGTAAAGAAAAAAAAGTGCCTCCTACTAGGCCCCCACGGCCTGAATACGACTAGAAACCCACCATGGGCCAGGATTCAGGCCCGCAGGAGGCCCAGTAGGCCCATCAGGCAAAGCAGTAGTAAGTAGGCCCGTAAGCCTGCAGTGGAGAGGAGCTCGAGAGGGGTGCAGCAGTGGGGCTTATAAACCACTGCGCGCCCCTCTCAGCTAGCGAGGTGGGACTAAACTTTCGTGCCGCACCGTGCCAGCACACGACCATTGTTCCCGGTTGGCGGCACCAACCGAGACTAAAGGGGGGCATTGGTCCCGGTTCGTGGCACCAACCGGTACCAATGCCCACCCTTTAGTCCCGAATGGTGGCACCAACCGGGACCAAAGGCCGCCGCTTCCCGCCCTTTGGGCTGCTGAAAAGAGGCTTTTGGTCCCGGTTGGTGGCACCAACCGGGACTAAAGGGTGTATTAGTCCCGGTTGGTGCCACAAACCGGGACCAATGCTCTTGATATATATACACCACTTAGCAGCTTTTGACCAAATCCCCCACTTCTCCCCCGACGCCCCCTGCTCCTCCTCGTCGCCGTCGCCGCCCGACGCCCCTGCTCGACCTTGCCGTCGCCGCCGCCACCGACGCTGTCAGGCTGCTCACCTTCGTCGTCGCCGCCGCCACCGACGCCGTCAGGCTGATCGCCTTCGCCGTCGCTGCCGCCCCCTGTGAGCAGTCCCGCGCCCCTGCCCTGCGCGGCCGCCGCTTAGCCGCCCCTGCCCTTGCACTTTTTTGTGTATATGTGTATATATGCATTTTTTGTGTGTATATGTGTGTATATGTGTTTGTATGTGTATATATGTGTATTTGTTTTTGTGTATATGTGTATATATGCATTTTTTCACATATATAATATATATATGTATGTGGTAGCTATATGATGAATGGATGTGACTATCTATGTATAAATATAATGTTCATAGCATTTTTATGTTTATATATGTTTTTATAATATGTATTAATTTTTTATTTAGGTTGTTAGTATTAGGTTTTAGGTTAGTGCATTTTAGGTTAGTGTAGAGGAAAAAGTAAAATAAGAAGAGGAAAAAAGAAGAAAAAGAAGAGGAGAAGAAGAAAGGAATAGAGGAGAAGAAGAAAAAATAGAATTTCTATTTTTTCTTCTTCTCCTCTATTCCTTTCTTCTTCTCCTCTTTTTTCTTCTTCTTTTTTTTCTTCGATCTTCTCCTCTGCCGTCATCGATATACCCCCCTCGGCCCTCTCGCTCGACCAAAACTCTCGAGGACACCCAAACCCTAGAGAAAAAATGATGTTGGTCTCCTACGTACCCCCTCCCGCTGCGCCCCTACCCGACAAACTCTCTTGATGCCACCCAAATTTACCAAGTTAAAAGAGCGTTGTCGTCGAGGCCACCCCAAACCCTTGAAGCGTTGTGTCGAGGCCACCCCAAACCCTTGAAGCGTGGTCTAGGCCACCCCAAACCCTAGAGAAGCAGCGTCGAGGCCACTAACGTGATTCCTTATTGTGATTAGCTAGCTAGTTCTACGTTTGCCACTAATATATATCCATCTGTACCATGTTTGAATAATAATTGGCATGTTGTAAATATTTGCAGAAACTATGGAGCACTACTGAGACGAAGCAACAGAAGCGATGTTGGGGGAGATAATCATAGAAGGAACTGATGTCGTTACGTCATTTTTCAACGACGCCGTTGGTCAGAAAGGACTGGGTGAAGAAGAGGGCTATGTTCATGATGACTCCGGCCCATTAATGCTGGTACAAGAAAAGGGCTATGTTCATGATGGCTCCGGTGATGACCCAATGGAGGTACAAGAAGGAGACCGTGCTGACTGCTCCGGTGACCGAACCGAGTCCGGTCAGGTATATATATATTAGTTAAGCCCGTGCTGACTAGTTAATTGATGCATTCATTGTTTTGGTATATGTACACATATTAATTAACTCTCGTCTTTCTTCCTTTTTCTAGCCCTCCGGATCGAGCACAACTTCGGTAAGGAGACGAGGCCCGAAGAAAAAGTTGAGCTCGGATGAAAAGTTTGAGATCACAGCAATCGCGCGCGACGGCGAACCGATTGAACCCATCCGGACAAAGAACGCATTTGTTGCTCAGTGTGGGGTTCTTGTTAGGGACAATATCCTGATCAGCATCCACCAATGGTATAAGCCTAAGGAGGAAGACCCTCAGGTGTCTTATGTCAATGATATGCAAAAAGATGATCTTTGGACTGAGCTGAAGGCAAATTTCACCCTACCGCCAGAGGAGGATCCGGAAAAGCCAGTTAAAGAGCAATTAATCAAGTCTTGTGCTCTTAATAAGATGGCAGGCCTATTCAGGAGGTGGAGGAAAGAGATGAAAAAGTTTGTCGCCAAAGAAGAGACACCAGAATTCATCGGCAAATATGAGAAGACCAGAGATCACTGGCCCGCATTTGTGTCCTACACGACATCGGAAAAGAGTAAGAAGATGTCGGCGACAAATAAGCAAAATGCTGTGAAGAAGAAGTTTCACCATCGCACGGGGTTAGGTGGCTACCTGCAAGCCCGGCCTAAGTGGTCCAAGGCTGAGAATGATCTGCTTGATAAAGGGATCGAACCGGAGACAATGAGATGGCCAGACAGTTGCCAGACTTGGTTCTTCGGGGCTGGCGGAACCTTTGACCCTGTAACACGGGAGTGCCGTTGGACGGACGAGCAACTGAAAACACCAGTCACAAGGCTTCGGCAGTATATCCATGCAGCGCAGCAAGGGACGTTCGTTCCAGATAGGGAGAAGGACGAGCTCACAATGGCCCTCGAGAATCCTGAGCACCCTGGATGGACACGAGGCACGCCAGGCTCCATTCCATGGAAGGTTGGTTTCCCGGACGCAGGGGGTTACAAAACCCACGAGAGGAGGAAGAAACTGGAGCAGAGCCAACTGCAGGCGCTGCACGAAAGGGTAATGGGGCTAGAGGAACGAGAAGCAGATCGCAACAAACGACCTGCCGAAGCTTCCCCTGAAGCTACCCCGCCATCTCAGCGGAGAACCAGCGTGGCTTCCACCGAGCTGCTTCAGCAGGAGCATGTCTTGACGGCTCCTGCCAGCTATCCCGTGGATGCTATCACGAGGTCTCAAAATTGCCACCTTATGACGCGATGGATGGATTTGAAGGTCAAGGCGGCTGTTGGCTCTGTTTATCCTACTGAAGAAGGCGCAACTTTTCACTGCCGGCCGATTCCAGAAGGATATGCCAGGGTGATGGTGGATGAAATAATGGAGGGATTTGAGGACCTCCAGCTTGACTACCCTACCGGTGAAGGGGAGAATAGGTTGGATTCTGCTCTGAAGACTCCATGCCTATGGCGGAAGAAGCTCATCAACCTTACGAACTGGACGCCTCCGCCTCCTCCTCCTCCTCCGGCGAGTCAGGGCACTCCGCCTCCTCCACCGCCTCCTCCTCCGGCGAGTGTCGATCTGGGCACTGGGCCTCCTTCTCCGCCTGCGCCGGCGCGCCCGAGCAGCCAGCAGCCTCCTCCTTCTCCGGCGTGTGGTGGCACTCCGCCTCCTTCTCCCCCTGCGCCGGCATGCCCGAGCAACCAGCAGCCTCCTCCTTCTCCGGCGCGTGATGGCACTCCGCCTTCTTCTCCGCCTGCGCCATCACGCACGAGCAGCCAGCACCTTCCTCCTTCTCCGCCTCGCCAGCAAGGGCGGAAGAGACCCGCCGCCGCCCCGGCTGCTCCAGCACATCATAGTCCTTCTCTTCCGCCTCGTAAGCAAGCACGAAAGAAGACAAGCGCCACAGCCGCTTTGTCTGCTCCGGCATCTAGCAGTACACCCAGCAGAGGCGGGAGGCAATACAGATACGGTCCACCTCTCAAGCCTCTTAAGAAGTTACCGTACGAGAGGACCGAGGAGGAAAATGAGATGATCGTGCGGGCCCACGTGAAGGACTTCTTTGAAGGGGTGAAAGCAAAGAGACATCCACCTCCGGAGGAGAAGGTAGATCCGGTGAAAGCAAAGCGCACTATCGATGCCCTGAGGAAACCACCAAACTCTCTGCCGAGATCCAACTATCAGCGCATTACTAAACAGACATATCTTGAAGCCCAGCGGTCGGGAAGTACTGTCAGTGATAAAAGATTAAAAGAACGAGCAGCTGGGAAAAAAATTGCCCAGCTCGCGAACAAGCACAGCAATCGTGCCCCCCGCTCAATGTGTCTAATGCTCTGGGGACGGTGGCCGGTTATGGCAATCTTGGAGATTACCTGCCTGACGATCAACTTCCTGATTTCTTGGAGGTGGACGAACACAAATACGAGTACGGGAAGCCTCTCGTCAAAGATGAAAAATCTCTGACAACTATGATGCGAAGATTCCATAATTGGTACATGAAAACCTCCAGAGAGTCTGGGGGGACGAATGCTTTGTATCTGAATATTAAAGAGGAGCACGACCTCATTGCAAATGATCTGTTGACTGTTCCATTTGATGAGTTCTTCGCGTTCTTCAATCAAAAGGCCCTCGATAAACTAATGGTCTTTTGCTACTATCTGTAAGTACTATTTCTGTCATTAAGTCTCTATATATAGCTCCGCTCTTTCATTGCATGTATTTATAATTAATTATCCTCACTATATTATGCAGATTGAAGATCGTCGAGTGCAAAAAACAAGAAATGTATGATATTGGGTTCGCTAACACAAATATCATAGATGAATTTCTGGTTAAAAAGCACCCCGCAGAGGCCGAGGCGAACTTGCTACAATCGTTGATCAAAAATCAAAACAAAGATTTAATACTCTTTCCTTACAAGTCCTAGTGAGTGTTACTGTCGTGTGCATATTTGGTTTCCCTTATTACTCGAGCGAGGTTATAGTAATGTAATTGATGAGTTATGCATGCGTGCGCAGATTCCACTGTGTTCTTCTGGAGATTAAGCTTGAGCGAGGAGTAGTAAATGTCTTAGACTCGAGACGAAAAGATCCCCAAACCTATGCGGACATGACTGAAATACTCAACAAGTAAGTTCAATCGACCATTTATCGCACCATATCGGCAACTTTTTGTTCATTTCCTGATATCTCAAGTAATAATATTTATTCTCTTTGTCTTGCGGGTTTTGGAAACAGTTCACCGCAGATGTTCCGGGACTGCCGAAGGAGCTGCGATATACATACCCGAAAGTAAGTACTACTAGCTAGCTAGTTGCGTGCATCTCCCGTTGATTCTATAGTTGTACTTTCATCAATGCCATTTATAATGCTTCATTATCAGTTTGATTGACCTCTATTTCTCGTAAAGTGCTTGTGGCAGGAACAAGGGAATGAGTTCTGTGGATACTACGTGTGCGAGTTCATCTACAACGCGACTTTGAAAAATAAGCGGGGCTACTCTAAAAGACAATATGAAGTGCGTAAGAAATAATATTCAGAATTTCATTTTATTACACCATCATTTCTGTTGAGTTTCATTCATATATGTATTAACCCCTTCTTCAAATTAGACGTGGCAGATGCGGGATGAACTCCTAGAACAAGATCGCATGAAAGCAATTCAACAGGAATTGGCGGGATTCTTTCTTGACCACGTCATCAATAAAGCCGGAGAATATCATGTGGAAATTGATTTCAATTGCTAGGGCATTGTAAGAGATTTTACATATTGTATATGTATGTAGCCAATAGCGTCGGATAGATAATACGAAAACTTGTTGTTCAACCAATCTCTCGGAGAAGGAGAGGTCGATCGATCACTTCTCTCGGTATGCACGATGAATTTCTGTACTTAATGGTTCCCTTCATCTTCTTACTAGCTAGCGTGCCGAGAGCCTCTTTATGTACAGTACGTAACGTCAAACAAGCATGGACATAAGAGAGGACACTTCTCTCTATTAATTAGCTAGCTAACACAATATATGAAACACCTAAATTAACCCCCCAAAACCCCACCCCACCCCCTTTCAAAAAAACAAAAAACACGGCCACTGAAATGTTGATGCGTGGATGCCTTTTGGTCCCGGTTGGTGCCACCAACCGGGACCAAAGGCCCTCCTGCCTAGGCTCGGCGCACCGGCCACGTGGAGGCACATCTGTTCCGGTTCGTGTTAGAACCGGGACTAAAGGGTGGAGGCATTAGTAACGACCCTTTAGTCCCGGTTCAAGAACCGGGACTAAAGGCCCTTACGAACCGGGACTGATGCCCCCTTTTCTACTAGTGTAACACCAGCCGGTACTAAATGTTTGGGTGTTTTTTTTAATTCCTTTAATTTTGTGTTTTCAATTTAATTTAGTAATTGTTTTACATTATAATGAGTTGTTAAATCATTAGGTGAAAGTATTGCAGATTAGTTTCGACTGGATGCATTAATTGGATCCTATAGCTATATACTAGCTAAGTGATCAAGAGTATATGCCATATATCCATATTATACTTGATCACCTAATTAGGTGATCAAGTATAATATATATGGATATGGCATATACTTGATCACTTAGCTAGGATCCATCCAGCTGAAATTAATCTGCGGTTTCTTTCATTAAATGATATAATAACTCATCATCATCATCATATTAATATAAAAACTCTTGCATCATATCATCAACATGAGTATATATATATATACTGTAGCTAGCTATAGCTAAAAATCATCGTAGTCGTCATTATCACTATTTAATCATCATAGTCATTAGCGCTATCTAATCAGCACCAACACTAGCTTAAAGAAGAAACATTCACTTGTACCAGAGGCAAAAATATCATCGAGTTCAACATGATGGTCATGATATTATAAGCGTTCATAACATCACAAAAGCAAATCACTCTTTGAGATTAAGTTTAGGACGAAGAACACGGACTTTAGAGGACAAGTACTAAGAGCATGAACTAGCTAAATCACTCATGCTGCTCTCTCTCTCTCAGGTAAAATAGCATAGAACATGTATAGCTCTCCTGATTCATCATACTGGAGCATGCAGATGATCATGTCTCCTAATCGTGGGCTGCACTTCTCATTGCTGCCCCCTAGTACTTTTCTGCGATCGCTAACAGTTTTCCTCCAATCTTTCACTATTAAGCATTCATCGCTTCTAGAAATCCTGAATGCACTCATGTGCAATGTAGGATATCTTGGCCGTAAGCTAACAATTGACATGCGACCTTTAGTCTCGATCCCTTGAGGCACAACTATCATCGGGAGTCCCTGTTGAAGAACATCGTATAGTACTTAATTAATATACTTAGCAATGAAAGTTTAGCAAAAAAATAATGTGTGCAAAAGATGCACTGAGGACAAATAATAAAAATCTTACCATCATTACTAAATAGATGTGACCGTAGTTCAATACGATCATTATTGGTCCCACGTTTTGAGTACTAACATTTCTAAGTGCAAGAAGAAAATTTGTCTTGACAGTATGAAGATCCTCAAGCCATGAAACATAATGACTTATCTCCTCGCAGTTTAGTTCAGCTCCGGAACAGTAGTAGGTCCTGTCTACCAAGCGCCGGACATGTTTACTTGAATGGAAATAAGCTGTCAATAGAAATTAGTTGTCAATTATTTTTGAATAAGCAATATCAAAAACAAAAATATAGTTGAGAAGAACTCACATAATGGTAGAAATGGAGGCGTCTGCACATCGACCCGGATAACTCTATTACATTCAATATCATCTTCCGAACGAATATCAAAGGTGATAATCATATCAGACTCAAATGCATAAGCCTTGCATAGTGCTTGCCAATTTTTGCATTCAAAATAGGTGTACGTGTTTGCATTGTATACTTTGACGTTGAAAGTATAACCATGCTCAGTTTTCAGGTAAACTCTCATTACCTCCATAGTTTCCGACGGACTTAAGCATCGCTGCGGATGAGAAAGCCTTACCGTAGTCAACTCCTTGAACTTGTCAGAAAACATCTTTAATGACAAGTCGAGCTTTCTTAATGGTGATACTTACCATCATTGTCTGTCTTCCTTTTAAAATCCATCTTTACCCAACGGCCTTACGACCATCAAGTATTTCTTCCAAAGTCATGGATCCTCTCTCAGATTTTATGGCCTCGAGCCATTCGTCGGAATCCGGGTCCACCATTGCTTCTCCATAGCTCGTAGGTTCATTGTTGTCTAGCAACATGACCTCTAAGACAGGATTGCGTACCACTCTGAAGTAGTACGCGTCTTTGTCGACCTACGAGGTCCGGTAGTGACTTGATCCAAAGCATCATGATCACTATCATCAGCTTCCACTTCAATTGCTGTAGGTTCCACATGAACAACTTCCTGTGCCCTACTACACACTGGTTGAAGTGATGGTTCAATAACCTCATCAAGTCTCCACCACTCAAATCTTTCAAGAGAAACTTTTCCTCGAGAAAGGACCCGTTTCTAGAAACAATCCCTACTGCTTTCGGATCTGAATTAGGAGGCATCCCCAACTGTTTTGGGTGTCCTATGAAGATGCATTTTATCCGCTTTGGATTCGAGCTTATCACGATGAAACTTTTCATATAAGCGTTGCAGCACCAAACTTTCAAGAAACAACAACTTAGGTCTCTCCAAACCATAGTTCAAACGGTGTCGTCTCAATGGAATTACGTGGTGCCCTATTAAAGTGAGTGTGGTTGTCTCTAATGTCCAACCCATGAACGATAGTGGTAATTCGATAAGAGACATCATGGTACGCACCATATCCAATAGGGTGCAACTAGGATGTTCGGACACACCATCACACTATGGTGTTCGAGGCGGTATTAATTGTGAAACAATTTCCACAATGTCTTAATTGCGTGCCAAAGCTCGTAACTCAGATACTCATCTCTATGATCATATCATAGACATTTTATCCTGTTGTCACGATGAGCTTCAACTTCACTCTGAAATTACTTGAACCATTCAATAATTCAGACTTGTGTTTCATCAAGTAAATATACTCAGCATCTACTTAAATCATCCGTGAAGTAAGAACATAACGATATTCACTGCATGCCTCAGTACTCATTGGACTGCACACATCAAAATGTGTTACTTCCAACAAGTTTCTATCTTGTTCCATTTTACTGAAAACGAGGTTTTTCAGTTATCTTGCCCATGTGGTATGATTTGCATTTCTCGAGCGATTCAAAATCAAGTGAGTCCAAATGATCCATCTGCATGGAGTTTTTTCATGCGTATACACCAATAGACATGGCTCGCATGTCTCAAACTTTTCAAAAACGAGTGAGTCCAAAGATCCATCAACATGGAGCTTCTTCATGCATTTTATACCAATATGACTTACATGGCAGTGACACAAGTAGGTGGTACTATCATTACTATCTTATATCTTTTGGCATGAAGATGTGTATCATTACGATCGAGATTCAATAAACCATTCATTTTAGGTGCAAGACCATTGAAGGTATTATTCAAATAAACAGAGTAACCATTATTCTCCTTAAATGAATAACCGTATTGCGAGACATAATCCAATCACGTCTATGCTCAACGCAAACACCAAATAACAATTATTTAGGTTTAACACCAATCTCGATGGTAGAGGGAGCGTGCGATGCTTGATCACATCAACCTTGGAAACACTTCCAACACATATCGTCAGCTCACCTTTAGCTAGTCCTCGTATATTCCGTAGCTTTTATTTCGAGTTACTAGCACTTAGCAACCGAACCGGTATCTAATACCCTGGTGCTACTAGGAGTACTAGTAAAGTACACATTAACATAAGGTATATCCAATATACTTCCGTCGACCTTGCCTGCCTTCTTATCTACCAAGTATCTAGGGTGGTTCTGCTTTAGTGTCCATTCCTGTCATTACAGAAGCACTTAGTCTCGGGTTTGGGTTCAACCTTGGGTCTTCACTAGAGCAGCAACTGTTTTTCTGTTTCATGAAGCATCCCTTCTTGCCCTTGCCCTTCTTGAAACTAGTGGTTTTACTAACCATCAACAATTGATGCTCCTACTTGACTTCTACTTTCATGGTGTCAAACATCGTGAATACTTCAAGGATCATCATATCTATCCCCGATATGTTATAGTTCATCACAAAGCTCTAGTAGCTTCGTGGCAATGACTTTGGAGAAACATCACTATCTCATCTGGAAGATCAACTCCCACTCGATTCAAGTGATTGTTGTACTCAGACAATCTGAGCACAAGCTCAATGATTGAGCTTTTCTCCATTAGTTTGCAGGCTAAGAAAATCGTCGGAAGTCTTATACCTCTTCACGTGGGCATGAGCCTGAAATCCCAATTTCAGCCCTCGAAACATCTCACATGTTCCGCGACATTTGGGAATCGTCTTTGGTGCCTCATCTCTAAACCGCTTAACTGAACTATCACGTAGTTATCAAAACGTGTATGTCAAATGTTCGCAACATCCACATACGACGTTTGAGTTTCAGCACACCGAGCGGTGCATTAAGGACATAAGCCTTCTACGAAGCAATGAGGACAATCCTCAGTTTACGGACCCAGTCCGCATAATTGCTACTATCAACTTTCAACTAAACTTTCTCTAGGAACATATCTAAAACAGTAGAACTAAAGTGCGAGCTACGACATAATTTGCAAGAATCTTTTGACTATGTTCAGGATAATTAAGTTCATCTTATGAACTCCCACTCAAATATACATCCCTCTAGTCATCTAAGTGATTACATGATCCGAGTCAACTAGGCCGTGTCCGATCATCACTTGAGACGGACTAGTCATCATCGGTGAACATCTTCATGTTGATCGTATCTACCATACGACTCATGCTCGACCTTTCGGTCTCTTGTGTTCCGAGGCCATGTCTGTACATGCTAGGCTCGTCAAGTCAACCTAAGTGTTTCGCGTGTGTAAATCTGGCTTACACCCGTTGTATGTGAACGTTAGAATCTATCACACCCGATCATCACGTGGTGCTTCGAAACGACGAACTTTCGCAACGGTGCGCAGTTAGGGGGAACACTTTCTTGAAATTTTAATGAGAGATCATCTTATTTAAGCTACCGTCGTTCTAAGAAAATAAGATGTAAAACATGATAAACATCACATGCAATCAAAATAGTGACATGATATGGCCAATATCATTTTGCTCCTTTTTGATCTCCATCTTCGGGGCTCCAAGATCATCATCGTCACCGGCATGACACCATAATCTCCATCATCATGATCTCCATCATCGTGTCTCCATGAAGTTGTCTCGCCAACTATTACTTCTACTACTATGGCTAACGGTTTAGCAATAAAGTAAAGTAATTACATGGCGTTGTTCAGTGACACACAGGTCATACAATAAATTAAGACAACTCCTATGGCTCCTGCCGGTTGTCATACTCATCGACATGCAAGTCGTGATTCCTATTACAAGAACATGATCAATCTCATACATCACATATCATTCATCACATTATTTTTGGCCATATCACATCACATAGCATACCCTGCAAAAACAAGTTAGACGTCCTCTAATTGTTGTTTGCATGTTTTACGTGGCTGCTATGGGTTTCTAGCAAGAACATTTCTTACCCATGCAAAAACCACAACGTGATATGTCAATTGCTATTTACCCTTCATAAGGACCCTTTTCATCGAATCCGATCCGACTAAAGTGGGAGAGACTGGCACCCGCTAGCCACCTTATGCAACAAGTGCATGTCAGTCGGTGGAACCTGTCTCACGTAAGTGTACGTGTAAGGTCGGTCCGGGCCGCTTCATCCCACGATGCCGCCGAATCAAGATAAGACTAGTAACAGTAAGCATATTGAACAAAATCAAAGCCCACAACTACTTTGTGTTCTACTCGTGCATAGAATCTACGCAATAGACCTAGCTCATGATGCCACTATTGGGGAACGTAGCAGAAATTCAAAATTTTCCTACGAGTCACCAAGATCTATCTATGGAGAAACTAGCAACGAGGGGAAGGATAGTGCATCTACATACCCTTGTAGATCGCTAAGCGGAAGCGTTCAAGAGAACGGGGTTGAAGGAGTCATACTCATCGTGATCCAAATCACCGGAGATCCTAGTGCCGAACGGACGGTACCTCCCCGTTCAACACACGTACAGCCCGGGGACGTCTCCTCCTTCTTGATCCAGCAAGGGGAGAGGAGAAATTGAGGGAGAGCTCTGGCAGCACGACGGCGTGGTGGTGGAGCTTGCAGTTCTCCGGCATGGCTTCGCCAAGCACTACGGAGGAGGAGGAGGTGTTGGGGAGGGAGAGGGCTGCGCCAGGGGCAAGGGTGAAGCTCCCATGCGCCTCCCCACTATATATAGGGGTGGAGGGGGATGGTTTCTTGCCCTCCAAGTCCATTGGGGCGTTGGCAAAGGTGGGAGGAAAGAAATCCCATTATTTCCTTCCCCACCGATTGTTATCCCCCCTTTTTAGGGATCTTGATCTTATCCCTTCGGGATATGATCTTATTCCTTCTAATGAGGGATCTTGGTGCGCCTTGACCAAGGGTGTGTGGCCTTGACCCCACTACCCACGTTCATGTGGGTCCCCCATGCTAGTGGGCCCCACTCTGGAACCTTCTAGAACCTTCCCGGTACAATACCGAAAAATCCCGAACATTTTCCGGTGGCCAAAATAGGACTTCCCATATATAAATCTTTACCTCCGGACCATTCCAGAACTCCTCGTGACGTCCAGGATCTCATCCGGGACTCCGAACAACATTCAGTAACTGCACACCAGTTCCCATAACAACTGTAGCGTCACCGAACCTTAAGTGTGTAGACCCTACGGGTTCGGGAATCATGCAGACATGACTGAGACAGCTCTCTGGCCAATAACCAACAGCGGGATCTGGATACCCATGTTGGCTCCCACATGTTCCACGATGATCTCATCGGATGAACCACGATGTCAAGGATTCAAGCAATCTTGTATACAATTCTCTTTGTCTAGCGGTATTGTACTTGCCCGAGATTCGATCGTCGGTATCCCGATACCTTGTTCAATATCGTTACCGGCAAGTCTCTTTACTCGTTCCGTAACACATCATCCCGTGATCAACCCCTTGGTCACATTGTGCACATTATGATGATGTCCTACCGAGTGGGCCCAGAGATACCTCTCCGTTACACGGAGTGACAAATCCCAGTCTCGATTCGTGCCAACCCAACAAACACTTTCGAGATACCTGTAGTGCACCTTTATAGCCACTCAGTTACGTTGTGACGTTTGGTACACCCAAAGCATTCCTACGGTATCCAGGAGTTGCACAATCTCATGGTCTAAGGAAATGATACTTGACATTAGAAAAGCTTTAGCATACGAACTACACGATCTTTGTGCTAGGCTTAGGATTGGGTCTTGTCCATCACATCATTCTCCTAATGATGTGATCCCGTTATCAACGACACCCAATGTCCATGGTCAGGAAACCGTAACCATCTATTGATCAACGAGCTAGTCAATTAGAGGCTTACTAGGGACATGGTGTTGTCTATGTACCCACACATGTATCTGAGTTTCCTATCAATACAATTATATCATGGATAATAAACGATTGTCATGAACAAGGAAATATAATAATAATAACTAATTTATTATTGCCTCTAGGGCATATTTCCAACATGAGTTTCCTCTGTGGGGCCCAGGTAAACCGCAAAACATGTACAATGAGAGTTTGACCTAGTTTAAGAAATCCTTCTTGCACTTGTAAGGCCTACTAACCTATCCATGTTGGGGAACGTAGCAGAAATTCAAAATTTTCCTACGTGTCACCAAGATCTATCTATGGAGAGACCAGCAACGAGTAGAAAGAGAGTGCATCTACATACCCTTGTAGATCGCTAAGCGGAAGCATTCAAGTGAACGGGGTTGATGGAGTCGTACTCGTCGTGATTCAAATCACCGATGATCCTAGTGCCGAACGGACGGCACCTCCGCGTTCAACACACGTACAGCCCGGTGACGTCTCCCACGCCTTGATCCAGCAAGGAGAGAGGGAGAGGTTGAGGAAGACTCCATCCAACAGCAGCACAACGGCGTGGTGGTGGTGGAGGAGCGTGGCAATCCAGCAGGGCTTCGCCAAGCACCATGGGAGAGGAGGAGTAGGGAGAGAGGTAGGGCTGTGCCAGAACTTCGTGTATAGCTCCCATGCGCCTCCCCACTATATATAGGGGTGGAGGGGCTGGTTTCTTCCCCTCCAAGTCCATTGGGGCGTTGGCCAAGGTGGGAGGAAAGAAATCTCATTATTTCCTTCCCCACCGATTGTTATCCCCCCTTTTTAGGGATCTTGATCTTATCCCTTCGGGATATGATCTTATTCCTTCTAAGGGGGGATCTTGGTGCGCCTTGACCAGGGGTGTGGGGCCTTGCCCCCACTACCCATGTCCATGTGGGTCCCCCCATGCAGGTGGGCCCCACTCCGGAACCTTCTAGAACCTTCCCGGTACAATACCGAAAAATCCCGAACATTTTCCGGTGGCCAAAATAGGACTTCCCATATATAAATCTTTACCTCCGGACCATTCCGGAACTCCTCGTGACGTCCAGGATCTCATCTGGGACTCCGAACAACATTCGGTAACCACATACAAACTTCCTTTATAACCCTAGCGTCATCGAACCTTAAGTGTGTAGACCCTACGGGTTCGGGGGACATGTAGACATGACCGAGATGTTCTCCGGTCAATAACCAACAGCGGGATCTGGATACCCATGATGGCTCCCACATGTTCCACGATGATCTCATCGGATGAACCACGATGTCAAGGACTTAATCAATCCCGTATTCAATTCCCTTTGTCTATCGGTATGTTACTTGCCCGAGATTCGATCGTCGGTATCCAATACCTTGTTCAATCTCGTTACCGGCAAGTCACTTTACTCGTTCCGTAACACATCATCCCGTGATCAACTCCTTGGTCACATTGCACATATGATGATGTCTTACCGAGTGGGCCCAGAGATACCTCTCCGTTTACACGGAGTGACAAATCCCAGTCTCGATCCGCATAAAACAATAGATACTTTCGGAGATACCTGTAGTGCACCTTTATAGTCACCCAGTTACGTTGTGACGTTTGATACACCCAAAGCACTCCTACGGTATCCAGGAGTTACACGCTCTCATGGTCAAAGGAAGAGATACTTGACATTGGCAAAGCTCTAGCAAATGAACTACACGATCTTTTGTGCTAGTCTTAGGATTGGGTCTTGTCCATCACATCATTCTCCTAATGATGTGATCCCGTTATCAACGACATCCAATGTCCATAGCCAGGAAACCATGACTATCTGTTGATCACAACGAGCTAGTCAACTAGAGGCTCACTAGGGACATATTGTGGTCTATGTATTCACACGTGTATTACGATTTCCGGATAATACAGTTATAGCATGAATAAAAGACAATTATCATGAACAAGGAAATATAATAATAATACTTTTATTATTGCCTCTAGGGCATATTTCCAACAGTCTCCCACTTGCACTAGAGTCAATAATCTAGTTCACATCGCCATGTGATTAACACTCACAGGTCACATCGCCATGTGACTAATACCCGAGAGTTTACTAGAGTCAGTAGTCTAGTTCACATCACTATGTGATTAACACTCAATGAGTTTTATGTTTGATCATGCTGCTTGTGAGAGAGGTTTTAGTCAACGGGTCTGAACCTTTCAGATCCGTGTGTGCTTTACAAATCTCTATGTCATCTCCTAGATGCAGCTACCATGCTCTATTTGGAGCTATTCCAAACAACTGTTCTACTTGGAGCTATTCTAAATTATTGCTCCATTATATGTATCCGGTCTCTCTACTCAGAGCTATCCGGATAGGTGTCAAGCTTGCATCGTCGTAACCTTTACGACGAACTCTTTTACCACCTCCATAATCGAGAAAATTCCTTAGTCCACTAGTTACTAAGGATAACTTTGACCGCTGTCCTGTGAGCTATTCTTGGATCACTCTTGTACCCCTTGACTGACTCATGGCAAGGCACACTTCAGGTGCGGTACACAGCATAGCATACTGAAGAGCCTACGTCTTAAGCATAGGGGACGACCTTCGTCCTTTCTCTCTATTCTGCCGTGGTCGAGCTTTAAGTCTTAACTTCGTACCTTACAACTCAGGCAAGAACTCCTTCTTTGACTGGTCCATCGTGAACACCTTCAAGATCATTTCAAGGTATGTGCTCATTTGAAAGTATTATTAAGCATTTTGATCTATCCTTATAGATCTTGATGCTCAATGTTCAAGTAGCTTAATCCAGGCTTTCCATTGAAAAACACTTTCAAAATAACCCTATATGCTTTCCAGAAATTCTATGTCATTTCTGATCAACAATATGTCAACAACATATACTCATCAGAAATTCTATAGTGCTCCCACTCACTTCTTTGGAAATACAAGTTTCTCATAAACTTTGTACAAACCCAAAATTTTTGATCATCATCAAAGCATACATTCCAACTCCGAGATGCTCACTCCAGTCCTTAGAAGGATTGCTGGAGCTTTGCATACTTATTAGCATCTTTCGGGATTGACAAAACCTTCCGGTTGTATCACATACAACCTTTCCTCATTAAAATCGTCGAGGAAACAATGTTTTGACATCCTATCTGCAAGATTTCATAAATAATGCAGTAATCGCTAATATAATTCCAACAGACTCTTAGCATCGCTACGAGTGAGAAAATCTAATCGTAGTCAACTCCTTGAACTTGTCGGAAAACATCTTAACGACAAGTCGAGCTTTCTTAATGGTGACATTTACCATCATTGTCCGTCTTCCTTTTGAAATCCATCTGTACTCATTAGCCTTACG
Organism: Triticum aestivum; assembly: GCF_018294505.1. Classification (NCBI taxonomy): domain Eukaryota; kingdom Viridiplantae; phylum Streptophyta; class Magnoliopsida; order Poales; family Poaceae; genus Triticum; species Triticum aestivum. The sequence goes on from NC_057813.1 coordinate 624,813,732, forward strand.
ACCATCGAGCCGTTCTGCCAAAGTCTACACTTTGTTTTCATACATGGATCCTCTCTCGGATTTTATGGCCTCAAGCCATTTATCGGAATCCGGGCCCACCATCGCTTCTCCATAGCTCGTAGGTTCATTGTTGTCTAGCAACATGACCTTTAAGACAGGATTACGTACCACTCTGAAGTAGTACGCATCCTTGTCATCCTACGAGGTTTGGGAGTGACTTGATCCGAAGTTTCATGATCAATATCATAAGCTTCCACTTCAATTGGTGTAGGTGCCACAGGAACAACTCCCTGTGCCCTGTCACACACTAGTTGAAGAGACGGTTCAATAACCTCATCAAGTCTCCACCATCCTCCCACTCAATTCTTTCGAGAGAAACTTTTCCTCGAGAAAGGACCCGATTCTAGAAACAATCCATATTGCTTTCGGATCTGAATTAGGAGGTATACCCAACTGTTTTGGGTTTCCTATGAAGATGCATTTTATCCGCTTTGGGTTCGAGCTTATCAACCTGAAACTTTTTCATATAAGCGTCGCAGCCCCAAACTTTTAAGAAACGACAACTTAGGTTTCTCTAAACCATAATTCATACGGTGTCATCTCATCGGAATTACGTGGTGCCCCATTTAAAGTGAATGTGGTTGTCCCTAATGCCTAACCCATGAACGATAGTGGTAATTCGATAAGAGACATCATGGTACGCACCATATCCAATAGGGTGCAACTATGATGTTTGGACACACCATCACATTATGGTGTTCCAGGCGGTATTAATTGCGAAACAATTTCCACAATGTCTTAATTGTGTGCCAAAACTCGTAACTCAGATATTCATCTCTATGATCATATCATAGACATTTTATCCTCTTGTCACAATGATCTGCTACTTCACTCTGAAATTACTTGAACCATTCAATAATTCAGACTTGTGTTTCATCAAGTAAATATACTGAACATTTACTCGAATCATCTGTGAAGTAAGAACATAATGATATTCACTGCACGCCTCAGCACTCATTTGAGTGCACACATTAAAATGTGTTACTTCCAACAAGTTGCTATCTTGTTCCATCTTACTGAAAATGAGGCTTTTCAGTCATCTTGCCCATGTGGTATGATTTGCATATCTCAAGTGATTCAAAATCAAGTGAGTCCGAACGATCCATTTGCATGGAGTTTCTTCATGCATATACACCAATAGACATGGTTCGCATGTCTCAAACTTTTCAAAAACGAGTGATTCCAAAGATCCATCAACATGGAGCTTCTTCATGCGTTTTATACCATTATGACTTACATGGCAGTGCCACAAGTAAGTGGTACTATCATTACTATCTTATATCTTTTGGCATGAAAATGTGTATCACTATGACCGAGATTCAATAAACCATTCCTTTAGGTGCAAGACCATTGAAGGTATTATTCAAAATAGAGTAACCATTATTCTCCTTAAATGAATAACCGTATTGCGATAGACATAATCCAGTCATGTCTATGCTCAACGCAAACACCAATCTCGGTGGTAGAGGGAGCGTGCGATGCTTGATCATATCAACCTTGGAAACACTTCCAACATATATCGTCAGCTCACCTTTAGCTAGTCTCCGTTTATTCCGTAGCTTTTATTTCGAGTTACTAACACTTAGCAACCGAACCGGTATCCAATACCCTGGTGCTACTAGGAGTACTAGTAAAGTACACATTAACATAATGTATATCCAATATACTTCTATCGACCTTGCCAGCCTTCTCATCTACCAAGTATCTAGGGTAATGCTGCTCCAGTGGTTGTTCCCCTTATTACAGAAGCACTTAGTCTCGGGTTTGGGTTCAACCTTGGGTTTCTTCACTAGAGCAGCAGCTGAATTGCCGTTTCATGAAGTATCCCTTTGTTCCCTTGCCCTTCTTGAAACTAGTGGTTTCACCAACCATCAACAATTGATGCTCCTTTTTGATTTCTACTTTCGCGGTGTCAAACATCATGAATATTTCAAGGATCATCATATCTATCCCTGATATGTTATAGTTAATCACGAAGCTCTAGCAGCTTGGTGGCAATGACTTTGGGGAAACATCACTATCTCATCTGGAGGATCAACTCCCACTCGATTCAAGTGATTGTTGTGCTCAGACAATCTGAGCACAAGCTCAACGATTGAGCTTTTCTCCCTTAGTTTGCAGGCTAAGAAAATCGTCGGAGGTCTTATACCTCTTGACGCGGGCACGAGCCTGAAATCCCAATTTCAGCCCTCGAAACATCTCATATGTTCCGCGACGTTTCGAAAACATCTTTGGTGCCTCTACTTAAACCATTTAATTGAACTATCACGTAGTTATCAAAACGTGTATGTCCGATGTTCGCAACATCGACAAACGACGTTGGGGTTCAGCACACTGAGCGGTGCATTAAGGACATAAGCTTTCTACTGATCGCATAATCGCTACTATCAACTTTCAACTATATTTTCTCTAGGAACATATCTAAACAGTGGAACTAAAGCGCGAGCTTACGACATAATTTGCAAAAGGTCTTTTGACTATGTTCAGGATAATTAAGTTCATCTTATGAACTCCCACTTAGATAGACATCCCTCTGGTCATCTAAGTGATCACATGATCCGAGTCAACTAGGCCGTGTCCGATCATCACGTGAGACGGACTAGTCATCATCGGTGAACATCTTCATGTTGATCGTATCTACCATACGACTCATGCTTGACCTTTCGGTCTCCGTGTTCCGAGGCCATGTCTGCACATGCTAGGCTCGTCAAGTTAACCCTAAGTGTTTTCGCTGTGTAAAACTGTCTTACACCCGTTGTATGTGAACGTAAGAATCCATCACACCCGATCATCACGTGGTGCTTAGAAGCGACGAACTGTAGCAACGGTGCACAGTTAGGGGAGAACACTTCTTGAAATTTTGTAAGGGATCATCTTATTTACTATCGTCGTCCTAAGCAAACAAGATGCATAAACATGATAAACATCACATGCAATCAAATAGTGACATGATATGGCCAATATCATTTTGCTCCTTTTGATCTTCATCTTCGGGGCTCCATGATCATCATCGTCACCGGCACGACACCATGATCTCCATCATCATGATCTCCATCATCGTGTCTTCATGAAGTTGTCACGCCAACGACTACTTCTACTTCTATGACTAACGCGTTTAGCAATAAAGTAAAGTAGTTTACATGGCGTTCTTCAATGACACGCAGGTCATACAATAAATAAAGACAACTCCTATGGCTCCTGCCGGTTGTCATACTCATCGACATGCAAGTCGTGAATCCTATTACAAGAACATGATCAATCTCATACATCACATATCTTTCATCACATTCTTCTTGGCCATATCACATCACATAGCATAACCTGCAAAAACAAGTTAGACGTCCTCTAATTGTTGTTGCATGTTTTACGTGGCTGCTATGGGTTTCTAGCAAGAACGTTTCTTACCTACGCAAGACCACAACGTGATATGCCAATTGCTATTTACCCTTCATAAGGACCCTTTTCATCGAATCCGTTCCGACTAAAGTGGGAGAGACTGGCACCCGCTAGCCACCTTATGCACCAAGTGCATGTCAATCGGTGGAACCTGTCTCACGTAAGAGTACGTGTAAGGTCGGTCCGGGCCGCTTCATCCCACAATACCGTCGAAACAAGATTGGACTAGTAACGGTAAGCATATTGAACAACATCAACGCCCACAACTACTTTGTGTTCTACTCGTGCAAAGAATCTACGCAATAGACCTAGCTCTGATACCACTGTTGGGGAACGTAGCAGAAATTCAAAATTTTCCTACGTGTCACCAAGATCTATCTATGGAGAGACCAGCAATGAGTAGAAAGAGAGTGCATCTACATACCCTTGTAGATCTCTAAGCGTAAGCGTTCAAGTGAACGGGGTTGATGGAGTCGTACTCGTCGTGATTCAAATCACCGATGATCCTAGTGCCGAACGGACGGCACCTCCGCGTTCAACACACGTACAGCCCGGTGACGTCTCCCATGCCTTGATCCAGCAAGGAGAGAGGGAGAGGTTGAGGAAGACTCCATCCAACAGCAGCACAACAGCGTGGTGGTGGTGGAGGAGCGTGGCAATCCAGCAGGGCTTCGCCAAGCACCATGGGAGAGGAGGAGTAGGGAGAGAGGTAGGGCTGTGCCAGAACTTCGTGTATAGCTCCCATGTGCCTCCCCACTATATATAGGGGTGGAGGGGCTGGTTTCTTGCCCTCCAAGTCCATTGGGGTGTTGGCCAAGGTGGGAGGAAAGAAATCTCATTATTTCCTTCCCCATCGATTGTTATCCCCCCTTTTTAGGGATCTTGATCTTATCCCTTCGGGATATGATCTTATTCCTTCTAAGGGGGATCTTGGTGCGCCTTGACCAGGGGTGTGGGGCCTTGCCCCCACTACCCACGTCCATGTGGGTCCCCCCATGCAGGTGGGCCCCACTCCGGAACCTTCTAGAACCTTCCCGGTACAATACTGAAAAATCCCGAACATTTTCCGGTGGCCAAAATAGGACTTCCCATATATAAATCTTTACCTCCGGACCATTCCGGAACTCCTCGTGACGTCCGGGATCTCATCCGGGACTCCGAACAACATTCGGTAACCACATACAAACTTCCTTTATAACCCTAGCGTTATCGAACCTTAAGTGTGTAGACCCTACGGGTTCGGGAGACATGTAGACATGACCGAGACGTTCTCCGGTCAATAACCAACAGCGGGATCTGGATACCCATGATGGCTCCCACATGTTCCACGATGATCTCATCGGATGAACCACGATGTCAAGGACTTAATCAATCCCGTATTCAATTCCCTTTGTCTATCGGTATGTTACTTGCCCGAGATTCGATCGTCGGTATCCAATACCTTGTTCAATCTCGTTACCGGCAAGTCACTTTACTCGTTCCGTAACACATCATCCCGTGATCAACTCCTTGGTCACATTGCGCATATGATGATGTCTTACCGAGTGGGCCCAGAGATACCTCTCTATTTACACGGAGTGACAAATCCCAGTCTCGATCCGCATAAAACAATAGATATTTTCGGAGATACATGTAGTGCACCTTTATAGTCACCCAGTTACGTTGTGACGTTTGATACACCCAAAGCACTCCTATGGTATCCAGGAGTTACACGCTCTCATGGTCGAAGGAAGAGATACTTGACATTGGCAAAGCTCTAGCAAATGAACTACACGATCTTTTGTGCTAGTCTTAGGATTGGGTCTTGTCCATCACATCATTCTCCTAATGATGTGATCCCGTTATCAACGACATCCAATGTCCATAGCCAGGAAACCATGACTATCTGTTGATCACAACGAGCTAGTCAACTAGAGGCTCACTAGGGACATATTGTGGTCTATGTATTCACACGTGTATTACGATTTCCGGATAATACAGTTATAGCATGAATAAAAGACAATTATCATGAACAAGGAAATATAATAATAATACTTTTATTATTGCCTCTAGGGCATATTTCCAACAATCCATAGTACAAGTTTAATCATAAGGAACATGTTTCTCCATTAACTTGACAATGGTAACTGAAGTTGTTCTACTTATGAAGCTAATAGAGTTGCTTGTTCTGTTGTTCCTTTACCTTCACACTAAATTTGGTTGGTCCCAGTTATAGTTTGCTTCGATTTTTGACGTGATTTCTTAGCAAAGCTAGCATGTTGCCATCGACAGGTGAAAGGAACTGACCGGGAAGTGCTGCTTCTGGAGGAAGGCCATCAGGAGGTGGCCGATGTGGCGCAGCTGGGGAGATACTGCATCGACGAGCCTGTCAAGTCCCGTCTTGATGTTTTGCCTGAGCTGGGGACTGCAAACGAAAGGCCTTCGATTACCCGAAACCTGGGTACCTGCTGGGCAGCGTTTGTTTAACAAGTACCGTACTTACTAATGTTAGACTGCTAGTGTTGATCTGTCACTCGTATCACAAGTAGAAATACCTGATGTTAGACTGTCCTTGTTTGGTAGATTATATTGGTTTAATGGTTATGTTGTTTGGTGCATAAAAGATCTCTAGGTTATTTATATGATGATCCGTTCTAAATTTGTATATACCAACAGAAATGTGATTTGAGATGCAATGCACCCCTTTATCTAAATTCATTATCCACACTATAATATTTCCTTCAGTTTACATTCTGTTTACTTTGTATTCTGATTATATTAGATTTTAGTTGGTTTCAGAATGTCTGTTTCATGGTCTTTTCTGATAATGGAAGAACTTATATGAATCTGATGCTTTATATATGTCCCTAGATGTCCTTATGCAATACCTAATATGTTAACATGTACTTATGCAATACCTGATATGATGCTCGTGCCTCCCCTCTTCCTCTGCTCTCTTGTTCTCTCTTTCTCCCCTCCTGACCCCTTCTTGTCTCGTCTATGCAGGTTGGCCACACCGGCAAGCGAGCAGGACGACGCCTGGAGAGGAGAGGAGGGCCTTCTCCTCACAATGTAGTCGCCGGCCTTGTCCTGCTCAAGGAGGAGGAGCAGGAGGGGCGCACCCAGCCACCACAGTCGCTACCGTCAAGGGCTTCTTCCACCTGGACCTCAAAATCCATGGCATCGTCGTCCAGCCACCCAACTCCCTTCCGTCCCCTCTCCCCTCCTTGTTTCATTCGATCTAGCAGCCGTGGATTTGGGTTCCTCAAGGCTGCCTAATTACTTTACTTTGTATGGATCCAATAATTTTGTTTGCTATAGAATAGCACCACCCTAGTTTGTCTACAGTTTTTTTACGGTGATGCCCCTGCACAGGATGGGCAGCAAGCCTTCCAATCTGCTTGTTTCGTTTCTGTTAGTGTGTGTATGTGCAAAACGATAGGCGCCTACCTTGTATCTTTCTTTCTAGATAGCATTCTAGTGTGGTAACATATGATTTACAGTTGCATGTTCATGATGCTATACAAACTCTAAAAATTGGTACTCCAGTCAAATGTGCTTCCTTTCTAAACAATTGTTTCTACTTATCCATCCTGGAAACCGATTGCATGCTATGCTAGATGAGTCTGGGTGTGCAGCGCTGCTGTTGTGTTACTACTGTTTTGGTTTATGTTGACTGAAAATGGGCTGCTTTGTTTCAGAGGAGCGCCGCTGATCTGATACTGCGGGATCTGCAAAATAACCCTGAGATGTGGCTGCAAGTGGTGCACATCCTGTAGAACACCCATAACCTCAACACCGAGTTCTTTGCCCTTCAAGTAAGCTTCTGCTCCAGAATGTTTTAATTTATGTAGTTCACAAGGTTGTTCTCAACTGAATGAAGGTTGATCGATGCCGTGGCTGCAGCTGATCTTTCATTAGACCATGCATGTTTTGCATTCAGTACTGCCAGCACTCGCCATTAATTGCACTTTATTGTGGTTCACCGGTTATATTAAGAAATGGCGATGCTAATATTTTTCTTGTCAAACTCGTAACCGGTTTTAAGCGGTTAAAATGCCCAGTTGCTTCGTATCCTACTAGGCCATCTTTTTTTGTGTTTCCCTATTTATTTCGTAGTCAACCAGTTCTGTCCTTGCCAAACATGTATGTTCTGCACCAAGGAAACATTATATCCTGTTTTTTGTAATGGCAATTGACAAACAAATGCACATCAGAGCTAATACTAATGATATTATTGTTCATACCATTGCTCTTCAGCATACGTGCCATTGATACTTGAGCATAAATTAGCTGTTTGCTTGATCAAAAGCTTTTGCGCATGAATCTGTTTGTTAATTTGTATTCTTACAACTGAGATACAACATGATACTATGTGCATAAATCTGTTTGCATTTCTTGATGTCATTTCTGGTACCAAATTGCAATCATATGACATGTCTCATTCTGAAAATGAATATGTAGAGATGCTTCATGATTTAGTCCCTAGCTGCTTTCTATATTTCTTTTTATTTTGTTTCTAACTCTTTTGATTTATTGGTAGGTGCCTTCGTTCAGCCTGTATGAACATATCCAGAAATGGTGTTTCCTCTCACTTAAGAAGCTTCAGCCTGGAAGTGAAAGTGAAAAAGTCAGGAGTATAGTTGTAGTAGTTATATGTTGTGATAGTATTACATGTAATGGTAAAACGAATTATGTAAAGATTGTGCTCTTAGCCAAAATTGGCATGTGGTTTGAAATTTTTCATTTCTTTGCTGTTCTGACTGAAATAATTGTGTGGAAATTGAAACCTGGTTTGTCTTTAATTAGAACCTGACAAGTGGGACCTAATAGTATTTGGCATCCAAAATGGACATTTTCCAAATAATATTCATAGGGAAAAAACTAAAAATTAAGGAAATGGATTGTAAAAAGGCTGAGGCCCAATTGAGAAATAGATGCGACCCAAAAAAGAAATGGTCTAAAAAAGGATCACGCCCAGGAAATAAAAAGACTGCAATGTTGGGCTTGGCCCATGAAGTCAACCAAAAATTAATAGGAAAAAATATAGAAAGGCTGAATTGTTGGGCTCAACCCATGTAAAACACCTAATCGGACCGGGTTGAATCTTATCAATGACCTTTTCAATTGGTCGCAATTTTGCCACGTCAGATTGCCACGTCGGATCCGACGTGGCCTGGGCAGACAACCAATGATCAAAACAAAAGGTCATGGGTTCAACGATCTTCTGTTTTGGTCGTAAACGTCTACGACCTTCTCACAGAGAAGGTCGTTAATTTCAGTTTACGACCGCCAGATTTTGACCTTCTGTTTTTGCTTACAAAAAGGTCGCAAATGAAAAACAATGACCTTTCAGTGACCAATAGTCAAGGTCACAAGTTGACATATTTCTTGTAGTGATGATAAGTTTTTACATAGTAAAAAAACACAAAAACATGGTAAAATAGTTGCATAGACAAGATATATATTTTGAGCACGTAAAAACAGGGGGATTGTAGGACTTGGCGGATCGTGACACCGATGCAAAATAAGATGACCTCGGTTTTGATAATTAAGTGTTTGACCTCCATGTAATAGGATTTTGGGATTGAATAAAGTCAATTAATCACTAATTTCAGCAACAAAAATAAAAGTCTAACGTACATAATTTAGAAAAAAATGCGGGAACTAACAGACATAATTGAATACTCTGTGTAATAAAAGCAAACAGTTTCCTAGAACAAATAGAACAAATGGTACCGGGTAAGTTACCAGGCTGAGCTGTAGATGGCGTCGAGGTCAAGAGCGGCAGCAGTAGCAGGTAGGTAAGAGCAGCACCGAGTTAGCAATTTTTGGGGAGAAATCTGTTATTTGATGCATGTGCATGTGGACAAAAACTAGAATTTGTTTGGGCACCAAATATACTGTATTTAGAAAAATCAAGTTTCATGAAAAGAATGTAGTGTAAATTAAGCTCATGAACACGAGTGCTAAGTAGCAGAACACGGCAGCCAGCTTTCGAAGGCCAACATGATCACTACTCCCTCCGTTTCTAAATATTTGTCTTTCTAGAGATTTCAACAAGTGACTACATACGGAGCAAAATGAGTGAATCTACACTTTAAAATATGTCTATATACATCCGTATGTGGTAGTCTATTTGAAGTCTCTAAAAAGACAAATATTTAGGAACGGAGGGAGTAAATAGCAGGACAGCAGAGTTAAAAATAGTAATACATCTAAGCACGCATTTTCTTTTGAAGTTTAAGAGTTTCAAATTTCCGGCTTGTGGTGTCGAAATAATGCATGCAATTGTACATCTGTTTTTGTTTGTTGATTGGCCTCGCACGCAAATTGCACTGGCGTAAGTGAACACTTGCTTAATCTCGTAAGGATTCCAAATCAATGTGTTTTGCCTTTTTCGTGCAAAACTAACACTGCGGGCCAGCACGTTCAATGCGCTGCTTGGTGGAATCCCCTGAAGTGCGCGCTGGCGAACTGCTATACGCGCGTCCTTATCACAGCTACCATGGCCTGGATCTTAAAAAATGCTCTTATATTATGAGCTGCTATACGTGTGTAATGTAAAAAATGCTCTTATATTATGGGATGGAGGGAGTATTTAGTACATGCATCATTCCATCCATGAAAAAGATCGACCTGGTCCTATCAAAGCACCCACGACCGGGATCTTACCCTAAAGCAGCAAGATGAGTTGGTGTACTCACGGGGATGAGCTATAGGTAGAGGCTTAAGCATTAATCATTTTGCCATCTATGCTAGCCATTCTGGGCTTTGCCGTTTTGCACCTATGGTACCTATTTCCGTGTAAGGCTTAAAGCTCCGTCGTCTGTCCCAACCCATATAGAGACGGTCTTTGTCAAGTGCTTTGTAAAAATTAATTAAAGCGCCGACGTACTGCTAGCTACACTGATGAGAACCTTCTACCTTAAACTTAATGCTGTGAAGAAAATAATAAGTAAAGGAACTTCGTTGAGATAGCGACAGAAGGACGTCAGAGGCCTGCCGAAAATGGAAACCTCCTGCTTGCGGGAGAAGGACGTCAGAGGCCTGCCGAAAATGGAAACCTCCTGCTTGCGGGAGAATGACGTCGGACAGACGCGGCATGCACGGCCCCATGCATGCGCGTCCTATGCATCTCTTTCTCTACCGCACACAAATTCTCTTTCTCACTTCTATGCAAAAAATAATTTCTCCCAACAAAGAAATACATACCTTCAAGAAGTAAATAAATCAACTATCAAGCAAAAAGGCTTTACGAATGAGGTGGGTTGGGAGAATTGTTCATGGATGTGGAATACGGCCAGCAAGGTTCCAACCATGATGCACCAAAATCCTCTAGGAAGATCCAATCAAATCAAATAATTAAATAGATAAACAAATATAACACAAAATCATAACAACAAAATTAACCAAATCAAGGTGTTATATTAGAGTTGTAGATATAGAGTACAATATCATCAAGCGGCACTACTAGTTACTACAATACAAGCCATAGACGAATCTCTACTATTAAAGGGGAGTTGGTGGTCATCATGGTGATGCATGGTTGATGCTCCATCACCTCGTACAATTGAGAAATAAAATAATGCATGTTTAATATATGATGATAAGTAAAGAAATAACAAAGATAATTAATGGTATTGAGCATATAATCCTCAAAACATACAAATAAGAAAGGAAATAGTACAGATACATGGTGATTAGTAAGGAAATAAGAAGGGTAAATAATGATATTGGATATAAATCTTACACCTCATACAAATAAGGGACGAAATAATATGTAGCTAATGCAATATGATAAATACCTAAATAATAAGGGTATTTAGTGATCGTGGAACACTTTGTTATTGAGACTATCCACGGTACAAGTGTCACAAGGAGTCGATGAATTTCATTGGAACCTAGATGTGAATGGTAAATTCACGGTGGACTCTATGTATGGTGCTCTGATCCAGTCAGAGGCGGTGGTTGATAATAACAAGAAGATTTGAAAGATGAAGATACCACTAAAGAATAAAATCTTCATGTGGTATCTTCGACGAGGAGTCATTCTTACGAAGGATAACCTTATCAAGAGGAATTGGCATAGAAGTACCTACCACTTGACTTTTTGAGGAAAATTACAGATAACTTCTCCAGTCAAAGTGCATATGGAAATCTTTATAAGGTACATATGATTGAGCATTACCTCTTTTTGTCTTTTCAAAAGCTGATAAAAGAAAAGTTATGCTGATGTATGCTACTATGCTTAAACAGGGTATTATGCCAGATGGTACAATGATTGTTGTGAAGAAACTTGTAGAAAATTCTATGGTGCCACGTGATGAAGCATTTTCTAATGAAGTTCAAAATATGATGGCTCTCCGTCACGAAAATATTGTGAAGTTAGTTGGCTTTTGTCATGAAGGTCAAAAGGAAGTAGTGCAGAAAGACGGAAAGTATTTTGTTGCAAACATTTTCCAATATTTACGCTGCTACGAATACTTACCTATGGGAAGTCTTGGCAATAATCTCTTTGGTACGTAATCCGCTATCTGGCATATTTGTGTTTCTACTTTAGTTTCTTGTAGTATTACTCCATCTAAAACTTTTGTTGGTTTTATGTTTCCTTCAATTTTGTACTCATATATAGAAAATGGCAAAAGGAGGTGATAATATTTCATATTCTCGACTGGAGAAGTCTTGTTGTACTTTATTGAAAGTTTGTCTTTCCCCAATGTTTTTTGTGTTGTTAATATGTTATAAGAAAGAAATATTGTTGGAACTTGGAAGTCATAATCTTAGGGTGCTTACATAATTTTCTGTATGACCTCTGTAGAATCCAACGGCATGGACTGGAACACACGGTTCAGAATAATTAAGGGGATCTGCCAAGGTTTACTTTTTCTACATAAAATTCCTATTGTCCATATGAATCTGAAGCCTCAAAACATACTGTTGGGTGATGATATGGAACCGAAAATTGCGGAGTTTTCTACCTCAAAATTACTCGGTCAAAAACTAATACAGTTAAATACCCAAGATCGCGTGCCGACATAGTAAGCCGGCTATAAACTTGTAAAATATTTTTGGTCCTTTATCATTATGTAAATTATATTTTCTCCTCTCCAGTACCGCTTATTCAATGCTAATTATATTCCGTGGATGCATGGCTCCAGAATATTAACTCCAAGGAAAACTCTCCACCAAGTCAGACATATATGATTTAGGTGTACTAATCTTGGAGATCACTACAGGAAAGAAGAATGGCAAGAAAAACCCATCTGGAAGAGAATACATATATGAAGTAAGAGTAAATATTACTTTACTTTACACGGATCCAAATTTAGAAACTTCCACTACATGTTAGCTTCTAATTTATCTCGAAAGACCATATTCAAATTCTATACGTGTATAGGTACACCATAAACTTTGTTGAAGGCGTTGCCGGCCCCAATGATTGTTTCCGAGAAGGCTATCTGCGGGGCGGGAGAGGGAGACGACGCCCACCTCCACCGCGACGGCCTCCACCGCCACCACCGGTCGTTGCGGACACGGCTCCGGGGGCGGAGTTCGAGCACTCCGCAGATATGGCAGGATCCCACACCACGTTGCCCGCGGCTGTGGTTGACACGGTCAAGGCTCTGACAGCGGTGACTATTTCGGCGGCATCTGGAGTCACAAAGTCTAGGGATGGTATGACAGACAAAGGGACGGACAAGATGGAGGGGGAGAAACGACTTTCGAAGTGGGAAATTAAGAAGAAGAAGTTGCCTTGCTATAGATGTGGCGAACCGGGTCACTTTGTAGCCGTGTGCACCAATGAGCTTTGTAACTATTGTCTCAGATCGCAGCATGTGACCAGTGACTTCCCACTCCTTTCTGGTCCTAAACCTAGTGTAAACATTTTTGGTGTGTGTTGCAAGGAGTTGATGTTCTTTGAGACACCGGAGGTGGATCCTCTACCGCATGTGGTGGAGAGTTCATTCCCAGCAGTGGTTCGGGTTACTAATGGGCAGTTGACCGAGGCTCAGATTGTGAGGCAGCTATGTGATCTGGTACTAGGTAATTATCAGTGGCATCTGGAAAAATTGGAGGGACAGGCTTACAAGGTGTATTTCCCCACTAAGGAGGACCAGATGCATTTTCTTAAGTAGGGGCTCTACAGAGTTCCAAGTACCAACATTATTATTGCTTTTGATGAGTGGAAGCAGGAAGAACCCGAGGGTACACCTTTAGAGAAAGGTGTGGGTACGTTTCTTTGGTGCACCACCGAACTGATTAAACACTTTCTGATTGCTTGGAGTTTGGGTTCTATGATTGGTAGAACAGAAAAGGTGGACATGCTTTCACTCAGGCACAAGGGGCTATGAGGTTGCTGGTCAGTGTGGTGAGCGTTGAGTTCATACCAGACGTGGTTAGATGGACACATGTTGGAGTCACATATCTGTTAGAGTTTGAGACCCTGTTCAAGAATTCATCCGATTAACCAGTTAACTTGTCGGTTAATCCCTACTCGTAGGGTCAACGAGTAGCCGATTAACTGATTAATCACCCGAGTAATTGATTAAATGGCCAATTAACTTGCCGATTAGTTAACCCCTACTCGTCATCTAACCGAGAAGCTACCAGTTAACGATTTCCTCAACAATGGTTTGAGATAGAGGACACCCCGGTTTCCCGAGATGGGGATGAGATTCAGGATATGGACACAACTGAGGGGGGCGGTGCTCCTGAGGATCAGGATAAGGGGTCAGATAATTCATCTCAGGAGCCGGCCAAGGGGCCCAATGCGCAGCCAGATAAGGCAGGTGAATCTGCCAAAGAGACGCCCCCGTCCACAACTCCGATGACCACTCTTCACTTTGGTTCGTTTGGAGCAAGGTCGTCTCCTAGTCGGTTATGGAGCACTAGAGTCGAGGCGGACGACCCTGCGGAACTTGAGTTACCACCGATGTTGGTTCCTGCCTACGAGGCGGCGACGACACTTGAGGTTTCCGATACACATCAGGAACCATAGGGACTACGACACATTGACAGTGGTCCAGTCGGGATGGGCTCCGCGCCTGGTGGGCAGATGGTCACTTGCGGGCGGATCGTGAGTGGGGGGGGGCATGGGCAGGAGCCTCATTGCGCCCGCCTACATGCGTCCGGTTCGAGCTCTTTGGGAGGGGCGCCTGGACAGGAGGTCCGAGGTGCTCTTTCTACTTCGGTGGTCCCAGGCAAGATGGGAGTGAGGTGCGGGCAGGAGCCCCGTGCCTTAATTTCTTTGCCGGACCGCGGCGTGCAGGATGGACTGGCGCCACGAGACGCTGTTGGCGAGGGGGAGGGGGCGGGACTATTGAGCAAGTGGCTCCATGGTCCTTGACGGTATCCTGGATTAGGGGGTACTCAACACGTCGTCTCCCGATCAGTTGGATTGGGCCGAGGACCCCCATGGCCGTATACTCATGGGCCAGTCCGGACAGCTGCCACATACAAGGAAGAATCCACAAGACTTGGCGATCAATACAAGGACTCCTTCCCCACCGGTGTATTCGGCTAGGACTCTTGTTATCCTAGGCCTCTGGTGCATTGTATAAACCGGGCCGGGCTAGTTGATAGATATACAACAATAATCATACAATAGGCTAGCTTCTAGGGTTTAGCCTCTCTGATCTCATGGTACATCAACTCTTGTACTACCCATATCATCAATATTAATCAAGCAGGAGTAGGGTTTTACCTCCATCGAGAGGGCCCGAACCTGGGTAAACATTGTGTCCCTTGCCTCCTGTTACCATTGATCCTAAGACGCACTGCTTGGGACCCCCTACCCGAGATCCGCCAGTTTTGACACCGACATTGGTGCTTTCATTGAGAGTTTCGTTGTGTGATCGGTGAAAGGATTAATGGCTCGACTACAGGTCAACTGCGACGTCAGCTTCTTCGTCACCAGCTCGACTGGTCACCTTGGCTTGACCGAGGACTGTACCCTACCTCCGATCGTCATGTTTGGATGAGGGCCTTCGTCAACACCAACTTCGATCTCTATCAAGATCATGAAGGAGTCATCCATGGAGCTCGGGGGGCTCTACGTCAACATTGCCCTCAGGCGACCGTGTTGTTTTTCTGGACAGCAAACTTGTATCTGTCGCCGCCGCCTCCTCGAGTGTCGCCTAAATGATTACTTCGGTGGAATTATGCGGAATTAAGTCTACAACAACCCTGCAAAAGTTTCGTTAAGTTCCGATGGGGGAATCTCCGGCAATCTCCGATATACCGGAGCCCTGTTGAATCTGGACGAGAATCCGGACGAGTTTAGAGCGTGGTATCCAGCATCTAGCTCAGATGTCCTTTGTAAGATCCAACCGTTGATTTGCTGAGGAATTCCCATATCTACCACCTGCCAAACATTCAGCTCGATCCGACCGTCCAAACTCCGGGAAACTTCCGATTAGTGCATCACTTTTTGGATCTGTTTTCTGCGCGAGAACGAATCCGACCCAAGTTCATTTTCTTTATGAACGGGATCTCAGACATCCTTTTTGAAGGAAGTTTCCGTATGGGGTGTTGTGTTTTATTCTCAAACACATCCCAATAGTATTAAACGTATTCTTGCAATACGAACTTCACCGTCGCGCCGGTGTCAAACCAGCCCGACAACATCACTCCACGGCGGCCGACCTGCATTAGACACGTCGTCGCTTTGTTGAGCCGAGCTCAATTTCTTCAGATCGTCATCTCGGCCAGCTGAACAATAGTTCGGCATCGCAAAATATAAATCGTCACCAACATCGCTGCCCCACGGATTACACGGAGCGGGCACACCGACATCGTCGCACGGTCACTTCATCAAGCCAGCATTGATCACGTCAAAAGCTACGACCTGCATTGGCACGGTCAAACCGTTGCTTCATCGAGCCGGTGTCCATCACGCCGAACTACTTTAACACTTCGGCTAACACATCTCCTCACCGACCTGCTCTGTCTCCTCGCCTGGACTGGGGGCTTCGTCATCCCTTCATCAACTTATCCCAGAGACTCCGGCGTCACCGACCAACCAGCTTCATCACATTAGCTGGACCACGGGCTTTGCCTCGGCGAGCTAGCCTTTTCCAGCATCGTCATCCCTTCGCTTCATCACCCATTAGGCAATGGGTGTGCGGATCGAGTCCCAATTTTGGGAGTAACCTTTCTTCGAACCGCTACAACAAGTAAACCAGGTGCTATTAATCCCAGCAATTTTTGCTTGTTCGGGTTTATTTTTCCCAAGGAATTATTACTCTGCTTTGTTCCATCATCTATACGCAGGTCTATCAAATGATGGCCGCATTAACGATAGTCGCATGGTGGTCCGGTCAGTTTCCGTACATAGTCCGGCGAACGCCGCATCCGGAACTCGAACCGACCTGTGAATTCAGGCCTTGCCATGCCCTTACCGCATCACGCCGCCGCCCTGCATCGACATTGACTTCAGCGCCAGGCCATATTTCTTTTATTACTCACTTTGCATAAATTATTTGTTATGCAACGATTTTTTATTATTATTATTACTATTATCTCCGGTTTGCACTATTTTTTGTGCACAGGAAAATGATCCAGCCGGACTATATCCTTTGGCGTCACCTCGGCTGGATGGGAGGCTTCGTCAACACTTCATTACCCCATGCCGGGGACTTCGGCATCACCCTACCGTCCTGCATTGACCATGCTATGTCACCACTTCGGAGTGCCGAGCTCTTTGCTCCGCCACCTCGGGACCGGCTTGGGGGATGGAACCTTGTCCCGCATCAAGCTCGGAACGCGTCATCAATACCAAACACATTAACCAGCTAAGTGGCCTTCATGCTCAAAGTTTTAAATTTCTAACTTGTGTTCGGCTCGACCAAGCATTATAAAGTTGCTTGTAAAAACTTCCTTGTCCAAACTTTGTTTGTGACGCGCAAATTCAAATACCCCGTTTACTTGGGGCCTTCCTTCATGAA
Source organism: Triticum aestivum (assembly GCF_018294505.1). Taxonomy (NCBI): domain Eukaryota; kingdom Viridiplantae; phylum Streptophyta; class Magnoliopsida; order Poales; family Poaceae; genus Triticum; species Triticum aestivum. Next base: position 624,831,116 of record NC_057813.1, read on the forward strand.
GCTTTTTCCTCTTGCATATGATTATACTTGTACGACTTCGTTCCTTGTTCGTGTATTACGCCACAATATGCACCATATTGACTTAAGCGATTTGCAAGCTAGGTTGCCTCACTCCTGTGTTTACCCTACGTTCCCGATTGTTCGGCTAGGGAGTAAAGGGAGCACCTCTGCGATTGTCACGATCGGGTCATCTGAGCCGGACCTCAGACTGAGTGAAGCCGAAAGCTAGCGCTCTTATAGTTTTCAATGATGGTCGGCACACAACAGAACTCATGAGTACAAAAAATGTATTGCACAAGTCTCATAATAACAATGAGCACTGAAGAAAGGTATCGGTGGGGGTACTATTTTGTTCGAAGATGCTTCTTACACTTTGCAGTAATATAGCATAAGTTCCCTGAGCGCGCTTTGTCTGTTACAGCCTTATGTCCTGATTGCCTGGTTATTGGATACACCGTCAATATTCTCGACAGATGGAGTACATAACACTTTTCGGTCCTTGACCGAAGAGGGAGAAGCCGACGGTCGGTTAAGACGCGTTTAAACTTCGGTTGAACATAGATATGATATAAGTACTTCGGTACATGCAATCATTCTTTTACCCAAGTCACTTGGGGGCTCTTAAATTTATATGAGCCGTTTTATGATAAGTGTTCTTCTTCTTAGTCGTTGTAAAGTTTTATTATTACTATTATTATCTATCGCTCCTTTTTTTTTCAACACGAGCGTGTGGTTACTAGCCGGGGAACCTAATTTCTCTCTCAAATCCGCTAGAGTTTAGTTTGCTAAACTGGCCTAATGAGAAGTACTCCACCCTCGGGATAGGAGGTTGAAGCCGTAGGCTGACCCGTTTGAAGTCTTGATATAAGATGTATCATGTTAGAGCACGATAGAAGCACTTCTTTTGCTAAGGCCAATTTTTGGATTGGCACCGAACACTTGATCTTGTTCGGACGTCAAGTTTTTACTGACGTTTTTCTTGGTTTTCCAAGCTTATGGCACTTTTAAACTATTTGTGTGTTTTCAGCACAAGTCTCGCAGTGCAACACCGGACACCTTTAGAGTTTCGGCAAAAACATTCTCGGATATTGCTATATATGCATCGGTTTCGAATTGTGTCTTCGGTCAATAGTTGGGTTGCCCGACTCCTGCGCTTGCCTTCTATGTTCCGCTTTGTTCGACTAGGTGTGCAAAGGGAGAACCACTGCGATTGTGCTTCCAGCTCACATGGTTAAGCACCTCAGTGGAGTAGGCCGAAAACAGACTATCACAATAAGCATAAACTGGTCGGCGATCCGATGACGGTGTTAAACAATGGGCCATTCATAACAATGTCCGAAGTGTTTATGGCTTGACCTCGACTGTCGCCGAACACTACCGGGGGCTATTAACTGGCTTTCCAAAGTAAATCCTCGTTATTTTGCTCTTACATTGGAGCTGAGGTTTCATGATCATCCTTAGCATGACAACCCAAAGAAAGGAACCAATAGCGGGACTATTTTCGTTGGAAGACATTTCTTCTGTTAAACAGTAATATAACATGTCTCTCTGCGTACCTTTGTTTATAAAAACGTATGGCCAGATTGCCTTGTTTGTTGTAAATCTTTGCCCTCATAAAGGCTTTATAAAGTAGGACAAACACTCCTCGGCTATTGGCCGAGGAGGTGGAAGCCGATGGTCGGTCAACAAAGTTTTATACAATGCGAATCCGAGCATTAATGACGTAAAGTACTTGGATACATAGAGCCATTACACATAATTTGTGATTTTACTATGGATATCAATCCTTAATTCGGCCACCCGTGCCCGCATTAAGGCTCGGGGGCTATTGGGCTTCGGGCTTATTATTTAAAAATATTAAAGGGGCACATCGATCCCCTGATCTGGTGTTGCCACCCGACCAGTGTCTCGGGGGCTAATGCATTGTCTGTCCAATGCAGAAAATTTTAAGTGTAATACTGTCTCCGAGGAGATTTTGATCCTTAGGTTGGTCAGCCGCACCCAACGTGAGTCTTGAGGACTGAGCACGCCGCTTTCTGTGTCCCGAAGTATTCTGCCGAGCTAGGACTTGATCCTCAGACCGATTTTGCAAATCAACCTGAGTCTCAGCGGCTACGGGGATCAGCGGTCTTATGTCATCCTTCATGTGCATCTCGGGTTATAGACCGATACCCACCTTGAGGGCTACTGGCTATGTATCTCGGCAGAGAATAAATTGCACCAATCAAAAATATTGACAAAAATCGGCCAACATTTAGGGTGGTGCACCACCTCGGAAGCAGTCCGGCATAAAGCTCGGGCGCTAGTGGCTGGCTCCATAGAGGGCATTTCCGACATTAAGCTCGGCTAAACTCCTTCAAACTTCTTTGAACCAAGGTGATTTACGACACCTCAGATACAGTCCGGCTTTGGATATCGGATACAGTCCGGCGTTGGAGCTCGGATACAGTCCGGCGTTTGAGCTCGGATACATAGTCCGGTGTTGGAGCTCGGATACGTTCTGGCGTTAGAGCTGGAAAGCGGTCTGGCGTTGGTGCTCGGCTGCAAAAGATACCTCGAATGCAGTCCGGTGTTGGAGCTCAGACGCAAGAGGACGCTGTCGCTCGGGAACAACTTCAAACCCCAGGTGTGGCATAAAAATAACAAGGCATTGATAAAGGCCGGAAACTTAAAGGGGCTCCTCGGATACCCGACATATAAACTCTCAGATTTACTTCGCGATCCTCAAGATCGGAGATGAGAAGATTTGTTGAACCAGTTTTCACGACCGACGACCGAAGATGAAGAACAGTTCAGAAGAATCGAGGAGCGTCCCCAACTTGAGGACCGGTTCAGGGGGCTACTGACGGTATCCTGGATTAGGGGGTACTCAACACGTCATCTCCCGATCAGTTGGATTAGACCGAGGACCCCCATGGCCGTATACACATGGGCCAGTTCGGACAGCTGCCACATACAAGGAAGAATCCACAAGACTTGGCGATCAAGACAAGGACTCCTCCCCCACCGGCGTATTCGGCTAGGACTCTTGTTATCCTAGGCCTCTGGTGCATTATATAAACCGGGTTTGGGCTAGTCGATAGATATACAACAACAATCATACCATAGGCTAGCTTCTAGGGTTTAGCCTCACTGATCTCGTGGTAGATCAACTCTTGTACTACCCATATCATCAATATTAATCAAGCAGGAGTAGGGTTTTACCTCCATCGAGAGGGCCCGAACCTGGGTAAACATTGTGTCCCTTGCCTCCTGTTACCATTGATCCTAAGACGCACTGCTTGGGACCCCCTACCCGAGATCCGCCGGTTTTGACACCGACAGTCCTCTTCCCCCTTGACCGCTGCGAGTGATCTCCATACGATCGTGCCCTACCCTCCTTCACCGACATTAGGGGAAGGGCGCGGGAGTCGGGAGCATACTCCTCGGGAGAGGACGGAGGAGGAGCTTATCGCTTTTGGCGGGATCGCAGATCCGGTGACGGCTGGCAGGCGTGTCAGCAACCGGATCCAAGGACAGCCAGATGCGGACGACCTGCAACTAGCGCGTGCCAAGAGGGCAGCCATGCTTCGTCATGTCGAGGCTACTACAGGTGCGTCTTTTGATAAAAGTTGTTCAATTTTGCACTTCTTAGAGTATGACATAGTGGATAAGGCAAACGACTTAGGAATTTCTTTGGGATCAAATGAAACTGAGGTCGTCAAATCCATAAACGATCTTTTAGACTTGGAAGCGGAGAGGGCTTCCGAAATTATTCAAAATCTTGCATCTATCAAACCCATGAATGACAATGAAATGAACAATTTAGGAATGGTTGAACTTGCAAATATATGTAACAATCTGAACAATTTAGGAATGGTTGAACTTCCAAATATATCTAACAATCTTCTGCCTAGTGCGGAGGCCGAGGATGAGGAGGGATCGGAGACTACAGACACGGTAGAGCCTCTGTTGATGGAGGACACAATTTCTGTTGTCGCCGACCCTACTTTACCGCAGGGTGTTGGGGAGAAGCCTAAACGATCCTAGAAGCGGAAAATTTATCCTACTTCGGCAGTACGCAGAAGTGCTCGAGTTAAGCTTAAGAAAAAATTTCATGATGACTTATGAGAGGACTCTTTTGGAATAGCAGAGGTCTAGCTGACTTGGCTAAATGAAGGTTCTTAGCGGAGACAATGATAGAACAACACTTAGACTTTATTGCACTTATGGAAACTGGACGAGATAATTTCACCTCATGGTTTCTTCAAACTCTCTCCAGTGGTATCGATTTTGACTGGCACATCTTACCTCCTAGAGGAAGATCTAGCGGGATTTTACTAGGAGTGCGATGTGAGACACTAGAGGTACTTAATGTGGTTCAGGGAGACTTTTCGGTTAAATTCAGGGTGCGGTCAAAACTGGATGGGTTCCGATGGTCTCTTGTGCTGTATATGGGGCAGCATAACGTGAATTAAAAGCAGAATTTTTGGCCGATTTGGTGCAGATTTGTGGAGATGAAAATCTGCCAATACTAGTCGGGGGAGATTTTAATATCATCAGGAGGAGAGATGAAAAGAACAATGAGAATTTTGATGGTCGTTGGTCTATGATGTTTAATATGATTATCGAGAGTCTTAATTTGAAAGAAATAGAACTCACCGGTAGACAATTTACATGGGCCAACTCGTTACCCACTCCGACTTATGAAAAGCTGGATAGGGTACTGGTTAGTGTGGAGTGGGAACAAAAATATCCGTTGGCATCGGTCCATGCGATGCAGAGAGCAATCTCGGATCACACACCACTTCTTTTAGACTCGGGTGAGGCTACCCATGTGGCAAATAAAAATACTTTCTCTTTTGAACAAAGCTGGTTTGAGAGAGAAGGATTTTTCGTGATCATTGCGCGCGAATGGGCTAAGCCGGTTAGTGGAAGGACGCATGTTGAGAGATGGCAAAATAAAATTAGACATCTCCGACAGTTTCTGAGAGGGTGGGCCAGAAATGAGAGTGGAATTTACAAACAAAAAAAGAGCGTCTTACTCAATTGATTGAGGCACTAGACTTAAAGGATGAAGCCACTCTTCTTTCTGTTAATGAGCAACGAACCAAGTCTGAGGTTGAGCAAGGTCTACGAGCTCTCTTGAGAGAGGAGGAGCTTAAGTGGGCATTGCGTGCGAAAATGCTTAAGGTTGTCCATGGGAACGACAATACACAATTCTTCCACATGGTTGCAAATGGTAAACATAGGAAGAAGAAAATTATACAACTTGAACAGGACGAGGGGACAATAGTGGGACATGAAAACCTGAAAGCATATATCTCTAATTATTATAAGAAACTTTTTGGACCCCCGATTTCAAGTACGGTGTCACTTGATGAATCTGTGATTGATGATATTCCTCAATTATAGGCAGCAGAGAATGATATTCTCTCTACACCGTTTACTGAAAAAGAGGTTCTTCAGGCAATATCAGAAATGAAGCAGAATAAAGCACCGGGACCAGATGGGTTTCGAGCTGAATTCTATAAGAAATGTTGGCATATCATTAAAGATGGTCTTATGCCTATGTTTCACGATTTTTTTCATCGGCCATTTACAGTTATTTCATCTTAACTTTGGTACGATAGCACTGCTACCTAAGAAAGATGAGGCAGTTCGGATCGAACAATTCCGGCCCATATGCCTGTTGAATGTGAGTTGCAAAATTTTCACAAAGGTTGGAACCAATAGATTGACACAAATTGCTCATTCAATGATCCAACCAAGTCAGACAGTGTTCATGTCGGGACGACACATACTGGAAGGGGTGGTCGTTCTACATGAAATGCTTCATGAGATCCACTCCAAGAAACTAGATGGGGTTATCTTCAAAGTGGATTTTGAGAAGGAGTATGATAAAGTAAAGTGGCCTTTTCTTCAGCAGGCCATGCGCATGAAAGGTTTTAGTGAAGCCTGGAGGAACCAAGTGGATGCCCAAGTCCAGAAGGGTAGTGTCGAAATCAAGAAGAACGATGATATTCGTCACTATTTTCAGACACATAAGGGGTTGAGACAAGGGGATTCCATGTCTCCTCTCTTGTTCAATATTGTGGCAGATATGTTGGTCGTCATTATTGGCAGGGCCAAGCAGCATGGCCATGTAGAGGGTCTAGTTCCTCATCTAGTCGATGGAGGGGCATCCATTCTACAGTATGCTGATGACACTATCCTATTCATGGAACATGACATGGCTAAGGCACGTAATATGAAAGTTATCTTGTGTCTCTTCGAACAGTTGTCTGGCTTAAAAATTAATTTTCATAAGAGCGAGTTGTTCTGCTTTGGGAAGGCCAAAGACGAGGAACGCACTTATAGACAATTGTTCAAATGTGAATTAGGTGCTTTACCTTTCAGTTAATTGGGTATTCCGATCCATCACCGTAAGCTATCCAATAAAGAATGGAAGTGTATTGAAGAACGAATTGAAAAAAAAACTTAGCTGCTGGAAGGGCAAGCTTATGTCATATGGAGGTCGGCTAGTCCTGGTTAACTCAGTACTGACTAGTATGCCGATGTTTCTACTTTCGTTCTTCGAAATTCCAAAAGGGGTTCGGAAGCGAGTTGATTTCTTTCGATCTCATTTCTTTTGGCAGTATGATGAGGCCAAGAGGAAATACCGTCTCGCGCGATGGGATATCCTTTGCCGAACTAAAGACCAAGGGGGTCTCGGTATTGAGAACTTAGAAATTAAGAATAAATGTCTTATGAGCAAATGGCTATACAGGTTAGAGATAGAGCCGGAGGGTATGTGGTCTCAAATCCTGTGCAATAAGTATTTGCACTCAAAAACATTAGCCCAGGTTACCATGAGACCGACTGACTCGCCATTCTGGAAGGGACTTATGCAAATGAAGGACTTTTTCTTTTGTAGAGTCAAATTCTTGGTTGGCAATGGGACTTCAACAAGATTTTGGGAGGATACGTGGTTAGGAGAGGCGCCCCTGGCCGTCAAATATCCTACTCTCTATAATATTGTGCAACGTAAGGAGGATTACGTAGGCACAGTCCTTCAAACTATTCCCTTGAACATCCAGTTTAGACGAGCGTTGGTTGGTGAGAGATGGACCGCCTGGATGCACTTGGTTCCGAGATTGGTAGAAGTTCAACTCTTCGACCAGCCGGATTCGACACAACGGAAGTTAACTAAGAATGGGATGTTTACGGTGAAATCTTTCTATATGGATTTGATTAATTCTGGCCCACTCTCAAGGTCGTTGCACATTTGGAAGGTTAAGGTTTCCTTGCGAATTAAATTTTTTATGTGGTTTGTCCACAAGCAAGTAACACTCAGAAAGGACAACTTAACTAAAAGGCGTTGGGTAGGAAGTTCGCGGTGCTGTTTTTGTGATCATGAGGAAACAATACAACACTTATTTCTTGAATGCCCACTTGCCAAGTTACTTTGGAGAACGATTCATATAACTTTCAACATTAATCCTCCAGTCGATATTGCGTCATTGTTTGGGACGTGGCTAGCTGGGATTGAACAGATTACTGAGGCTCGTATTCAGATTGAAATATGTGCGCTTTTATGGGCTATATGGAACTGCATGAATGATATGATTTTTAATAGACAACAAACTTTAACTTTCTTGCAGGTTATCTTCAAAGCTACAACTTGGATCCGTATGTGGTCCTTACTCACTCCTATGGCATCCAGGGAGCCTTTGGTTACTGGGTGCAACCAATGGGAGATGGTAGCTCGGGTTATATTCAACCGGTTCGGATGGCGCTCGCATAAGAGGATAGGAGTCTAGGGAGCTTATCCTTCTTATTACCGTATCGGTTATCTTTGTCAGCATGTAATTTTCCTTTTTTACTTTGTTCTGCTCCATTTGCGAGCTGTAAGACTTTTATGACGATACTTTGTGGATTGTTAATAAGGTGGCTGCATGCATCTTCATGATGCAGATGCCGGGGGCATGCCTTCATTTCCAAAGAAAAAGTAGGTACACCGTAAATGGACAGATGGTTATATAGCATCCAAGCACTGTTCGCTCGGTGCGGATTCTTTGCAGCGGATAAAAGTATGCATTCTTCTCGGACTAAAATGTGTGCATATTGATAGGAAGATGAGACATGCTCAATGGACTGGCAAGCTACAGTTGGCCTTTGATCGCTCCAGAGCCTTTGGCATACTCCAGTATGCCTCTGATCATGAAACCTCTAGAGCCTTTGGCATGGTCCAGTAGGCGTCTGATCGTGCAACCTCCAGAGCTCCGCTTCTCTTTTGAGCCAAAAAGGTTGATCTCCTGCTCGTTTTCTCTAACGAAACAGATGGTCATATCGCCTTCATGCTTGTAACAAAAATCCGAGGATCTACCTTACAAAGCTACCGCTTTGCGGTGTTGTGCTGCCAAATTGCATCTACACCATAAATGTGACCATGCATGAGCATAAGAAACAGCAATCAAGAAATGGTGAGTTTCTGACCCTCCGGAGCAGTACGGCACGTGAGGAGCAACTCACGAATGCCCACCCACATTCCTTAGCCGGTGATGAGGTGATAGAGGTGAAGCTGTGTGTTGTTTGTGACCCACAAGAGGGTACAACCTCAAATTAGGCACGTCTGCTTTTGGTTTTGTGCTTTAGATTGGGTGAAAAGACATGGTATATATGTTCAGTGATGATGTGTAAATTGTCATTCTTAAAATTCTTTTTCCAATTTTCCTCTTTTTGTTTTGTGTGACAGTTGATCCAATCAGCAGCAGAGGTATGTTTCTTTTCTGAGACCCGCTTCGGTACAACCCCCCTCATAAAATGTATAAAAGGTAATATGGAGTTTTGACACACCGTATTCATTTTTGTATGTATGATGGGTCACCTAACGAAAAAAGGAAAACCAACCAGGAATTGAACACAGATCCTGGTACTCTTCGGACGGGCTGCCTACCACACGACCTAGGGCCTAACTTTGATTTCCTACAGCGCGTATTCTATAAGAACAAATACGTATATATTTTGCTAAAAAAACTAAAACGCATATATATATATATATACATATATAAACATTTCTGATAAAAACCGAAGCTTTTCTTGAAAAAAAAAGGGGAACAACTTGGAAATGTCGAATATTTCTTGGAAAACACATAATTTATAAAAATCCAAACTTTTTTGAAAAAAATGAACAATTTTTGAAAATTTTGCAGAATTTTCGGGTTTGCTTAAATTTCTTTAAAAAATGTTGACTGTTTATAAAATTCAAAATTATAAAAACATGACAAGGTTTCGAAAACATGGATTTTAAAAAGTACACAAACATTTTATAAAACTTTGACCAAATTTAGAAAAAGCAATTATTTTCTGGATGCTTATACTTTTTTGGATGTGGGAACATTTTTTCAAATACTTATTTTTTAATTTGTGAAGAATTTGACAATAGGACAATTTTATAAACTTCTGATCTTTTTAAATCACGAAATTTTTAATATTCCTGATTTTTTTTAACAAACACAATATGAAAATACGAGCATTTTTTTAAATTTGAACAGAATTTGAATAACATGGATATTTTTGGCAAACGTGAACAATTTTTAAAATTGCAAACTGATTTAGAAATTTCCAACGGGCGCCAGACGGGAGCGATACTGTCGCCTAGTTGGTCCGAGGCCTAAATGTTTTTTCCTCCTATTTTTTATTCTTCTCTTTTTCTGTTAATTCATTTGTCTCCCTTTTGAACTTTATAATTCTTTTTGAAATATATAAAAAAATTGAAATATTTTTTGGAATACCAAAATAACAGTTTTAATCAAATGTTTTACATTATGGTTCTAAATTCTTTTCCATAAATATTTTTTTTCATGAGCTTATATAAGCAATTCAAGGACCATGCCAAGTTGTCTGAGTTTTCGACAAATTCTACATTTTCTAGAATTTTCTACGTGAAAAATGGCCGATAAATGGCTGGACATGACGCAGCTTGCATATTGTGTCAGAAATCGTTCAAACCTAGCATGCATGCCTATTATGGGCATGCCCACCTGCTAGCAATAGTTGAGATCATTTCATGCATGTACAAAATATAGACAATGTTCAACGAAGGTGTTTGCGTATGCTAGAAGAGTCTGTTTGAGAGAGTTTTTTTTCTTGCATCCATCAAATGATCCCAAATTTTCCTTGAGCTTATATGACCAATTCAAAGTGCCATGCCAAGTTGTTTGATTTTTCAATAATTCTTGCATTTTCTCAAGTTTTCTTGGCGAAAAATGTGAGATAAATGGCCGAACGTGACACAACTTGCATACAGTGTCGAAAGTAGTTCAAGTCTGGCATGAATATCTATCATAGGAACGCCCACCTACTGGCAAAACTTGGTGTCATTTTAAGAATGTACAAAACTAGACCATGTTCAGCGGAGGGTGTACGGGAAGCGAGACTGCTTTGTCTGTGCACGTTATTTCTCTACATCCTTGAAATGGCGTCATGTCCTTTATGACCAATCTGAGGTACCATGCGTTGGTTTTCAACTTTTTTTGTATTTTCTGGTGTCTTCTCAGTGAAAAATGGCGGATAAATGGTCGGACATGACGCATCTTGCGTACTGTGTTAGAAATCCTTCAAACCTGGCAGGGATGCATACCATGGGCATACCCATATTTTGGAAAAAATGGGGTCATTTCATTTATGTCACCATGTTCAACATATGGTATCCGAGTAGGCCAGAAGGTCCGTACGGGAGCATGTTTTTTCCAGCATCATCAAATGAACCCAATTTTTTTTCCATGAGCTTATGTGACCAATTCAAGGCAAGATGCCAAGTTGTTTGAGCTTTTGACAATTCTTGAACTTTTTGTAGTTTTCTTGCTGAATAATGGCTGATAAATGGTCGGACGTGACACAACTTGCATATGGTGTCGGAAAACACAACTGGTCAGAAAATTCACAAACTTAAATTTGCCACATAAGCCAAAAAGAAAAGTGTTCAAGTTGTATTAAAAATCTTTCAAAATGTTAGTTCTTAAGTTTGCACGCTCCTCATATCTCTTTGAAATTGTTCAAAAATGTTGTTCCTAAAATGTTCAACATTTTGAACTAACATGTCTCTTTAAAATTTTCAAATTGTTCATGCTTTTAGAAAATGAATTTAAATTTGTCAAACAATGTTTATGCTTTTTTAGAAAAATGGTATTTTCAAAATGTGTTCAAGTTGTTCACAAAATTGTTGAATTTTCAAACATTATTTGATTATTAAAAATTATTCAGAATTTCCAACAAATGTTCGAAAAAATTGGAAATGTGCCCGGATTCTACGTTGGTGTTACCTATGTCCGGGATTTTTAGGCTAGAGGAAGTCCACTTTTGTAAGGCAGGTTGCTATTCCCTATGCTTGAATTAATAGCCAGTTTGTTTTTTAGCAAAAAAAGTATCATTTATTCAATGTTCAAACACATAGGGATGCAGAGAAGTAAGCCACACATGGCGCCCGGAAGAGAGAGAGGCAGCTGTCTTAGCCAAGGCATGAGCTTCCTCATTATGCTTTCTATTCTCATGCACAAATTGGGAATGTTTGATGGAACGTCTTCGATGCTTGATCTCCTCCAAAACAGCAAAATACCGGCATGGGGTACCAGTATGAATATTGGTTGCCACCTCGATGCAGTCTGATGCCACACATACAGATTGAACATGTAGATCCGCAGCAAGAGCAAGGGCCTCATTGCAGGTCTGGGCTTCAAGTATAGTTGGGTCAAGCAAACCTTCAAAGATGACTGCGGAAGCACCCAGGAACAAACCGTGCCTATCTCTGGAGATAACCGCCGAAGCACCTCGATCACCAATCTTAGAGAGGCCACCATCAACATTCATCTTTACCGCATCACTAGTGCAGAACCGGCCTTTAGTGCTGGTTCGTAACGGTCTTTAGTGCCGGTTTGGCAACCAACACTAAAGAGTGGGGACTAAAGGTCCCCCCCCCTTAATACCGATTCGTCACGAACCGGCTCTAAAGTGCCACCATGTGCCACGAGCCCGGCCCGGGTGCGTGTAGGACATTAGTATCGGTTGGTAACACTAGTAGAAAAGGGGGCATTGGTCCAGGCCGGGTCAGCCCATTAGTCCCGGTTCAATCCAGAACTGGGACCAATGGTGGCATTGGACCCGGTTCATGAGCCCCGGGGGCCGGCCGGGCCACGTGGGCCATTGGTCCCGGTTCGTCTGGACCTTTTGGTCCCGGTTGGTGGGACGAACTGGGACCAATGGGCCTCGCTCCTGGCCCACCACCATTGGTCCTGGTTGGTGCCACGAACCGGGACCAAAGGCTGCCCTTTAGTCCCGGTTCAAGCCGCCAACTGGGACCAATGAGGTGCCTATATATACCCCCTCGCGTAAGAGCAGAGCACACTGCTCTGTTTTTTCTGGCGGCCAAGGGGGAGAGGGCTTGGTGGTGCTCTAGCTCACCTCCTATGCACACAAGGTGTTCGATGGAATGCCCGAGCCACACTACTTAAGCTTTCTCCTCTCCAAGCTCGACCTCCAAGCTCCATTTTCCTTAATATTTATCTAGGTTTAGCGGTCTGTCACGCCCCGTACCCGTCTTCATCGCCGTCGATCACCCGCGCCGATCTCATCGCTGGCACCACCGTGGCGAGCCTCTTGTTCTTATCTTCTTTCCGAAAGGAAAAATATTCTTAGTTGTATGTTTAGATAGATACTTGTATTATTTTCTTACTTTTATTATTGCATCTTATATAGTGCGATGGTTTTGGTATCCGCCCCCATCAGCCCTCGTCCTGTCTATGATTCGGATGTGGTATATATTATCTTTTCATAACTATTAGTTAATTTATTGTTTATGAAAATTATGCGACCAACATGACATAGATTTTATTTATCTAGGAGGTTGTTGAACCGGAAATTCCAACCGACCCTATTGTCGAGAGGTTAAATTTAGTTGAAGAAGAAAACAATTTCTTGAAGGAAAGAATAAGAAAAATTGAGGAGGAGAAGATGATATTGGAGTTGCATGTTGCGGATGTCGTCGACGATCACAAGATCAAGATGGATGCAGTGCGCTTGAAGATTAGAAAGATTACAAAATCTGCCATTCATACCGAGGCTTGGTATCATTATGCCGTTGGATCAGTTGTTACCTTGGTTGCGATTATGATCGCATTTGTTTTCGCATTGAAATGTTTTACATAGTTTCAATGTATGGTTTAATTAATTTAGATGCTCTGCAGAGCTTTATGTTGTTCTGTAATGATTTTCGCTTGAAAATGAGAACTATGTATGTACTTTGGTTTTAATGTGATGATGAATTTCTATTAATTTGGTCACTTAGTTATCTATTCATGATGTTCTGTAATGATTTTTGACACACTTAATTATATATAATGCACGCAGATGAACCGGTAATGGATGTACGGTAATAGACGCACCTCCGAGTACATTAAGTGCGCGCATGATTTTCTCGAAATGGCTGAGGCAAACAAGCAGAATGGTTTTATGTGTTGTCCATGCCCTATATGTGGGAAAACGAAGTCTTACTCTGACCGGAAAATCCTTCACACCCACCTGCTTTACGAGGGTTTCATGCCACACTATAATGTTTGGACGAGGAACGGAAAAATAGGGGTTATGATGGAAGACGGCGAAGAAGAAAAGTACGATGAAAACTATGTGCCCCCTGAATACGGTGATGCTATTGAACATCAAGAGGAACCAGACGATGTGCATGATGATGCTGCAACGGGCGAAGCTGCTGAAGATCAAGAAGAACCAGACGATGTGCCCGATGATGATGATCTCCGCCGAAGCTGAAGTTCGATCACATGTTAGAGGATCACAAAAACGGGTTGTACCCCAATTGGGAAGATGGCAACACGAAGCTCGGTACCGTACTGGAATTACTGCAGTGGAAGGCAGAGAATGCTGTGCCAGACAAAGGATTTGAGAAGCTACTGAAAATATTGAAGAAGAAGCTTCCAAAGGATAACGAATTACCCGACAGTACATACGCAGTAAAGAAGGTCGTACGCCCTCTAGGATTGGAGGTGCAAAAGATACATGCATGCCCTAATGACTGCATCCTCTACCGCGGTGCGTACAAGGATCTGAACGCATGCCCGGTATGCGGTACATTACGGTATAAGATCAGAAGAGATGACCCTGGTGATGTTGACGACGACCCCCCCCCCCTAGGAAGACGGTTCCTGCGAAGGTGATGTGGTATGCTCCTATAATACCACGGTTGAAACGTCTGTTCAGAAACGAAGAGCATGCCAAGTTGATGCGATGGCACAGTGAGGACCATAAGAAAGACGGGAAGTTGAGAGCACCCGCTGACGGGTCGCAGTGGAGAAAAATCGAGAGAAAGTATTGAGCTGAGTTTGCACATGACCCAAGGAACGTATGGTTTGCTTTAAGCGCGGATGGCATTAATCCTTTCGGGGAGCAGAGCAGCAATCACAGCACCTGGCCCGTGACTCTATGTATGTATAACCTTCCTCCTTGAATGTGCATGAAGCGGAAGTTCATTATGATGCCAGTTCTCATCCAAGGCCCTAAGCAACCCGGCAACGACATTGATGTGTACGTAAGGCCATTAGTTGAAGAACTTTTACAACTGTGGAATGGAAATAGTGTACGTACGTGGCCCGCTCTCAGTAACCTTTCAGGACAGACAAACAAGGGATACCATGCATGCATGCACTGTTTACTTGACACCAAAAGTATATACCTGGGAAGCTGCAGGAAGAATGTGTACCTGGGCCATCGTCGATTTCTTCCGACCAACCATCAATGTCGAAAGAAAGGCAAGCATTTCAAAGGCGAGGCAGATCACCGGAAGAAGCCCGCCATACGTACCGGTGATCACGTACTTGCTATGGTCAATGATTTACATGTAATCTTTGGAAAGGGTCCCGGCGCACTAGCTGTTCCGAATGACGCTGGGGGACATGCACCCATGTGGAAGAAGAAATCTATATTTTGGGACCTACCCTACTGGAAAGACCTAGAGGTCTGCTCTTCAATTGACGTGATGCACGTGACGAAGAACCTTTGCGTGAACCTGCTAGGCTTCTTGGGCATGTATGGAAAGACAAAAGATACAGCTGAGGCACGTGAGGACCTGCAACGTTTGCACGAAAAAGACGGCATGCCTCCAAAGCAATATGAAGGTCCTGCCAGCTATGCTCTTACCAAACAAGAGAAGGAAATCTTCTTTGAATGCCTGCTTAGTATGAAGGTCCCGACTGGCTTCTCGTCGAATATAAAGGGAATAATAAATATGCCAGAGAAAAAGTTCCAGAACCTAAAGTCTCATGACTGCCACGTGATTATGATGCAACTGCTTCCGGTTGCATTGAGGGGGCTTCTACCGGAAAACATCCGATTAGCCATTGTGAAGCTATGTGCATTCCTCAATGCAATCTCTGAAAAGGTGATCGATCCAGAAATCATACAAAGGCTAAGGAGTGATGTGGTGCAATGTCTTGTCAGTTTCGAGCTGGTGTTCCCACCATCCTTCTTCAATATCATGACACACGTCCTAGTTCATCTAGTCGATGAGATTGTCATTTTGGGCCCCGTATTTCTACACAATATGTAACCCTTTGAGAGGTTCATGGGAGTCCTAAAGAAATATGTCCGTAACCGTGCTAGGCCAGAAGGAAGCATCTCCATGGTCCATCAAACAGAGGATGTCATCGGGTTTTGTGTTGACTTCATTCCTGGCCTTAAGAAGATAGGTCTCCCTAAATCGCGGTATGAGGGGAGACTGACTGGAAAAGCCACGCTTGGAAGGGACTCAATAATATGTAGGGACGGATATTCTTGGTCTCAAGCACGCTACACAGTTCTACAGAACTCTACCTTGGTGACCCCGTATGTCGATGAACACAAGAACAGTCTGCGCTCCAAACACGTGGAGCAGTACGACGACTGGATTACATGTGAACACATCAGGACTTTCAGCAGTTGGTTGGAAACACGTCTCAGAGGTGACAACACTTTATGTGATGAGCTGTACTTGTTGCCAGGGACCATCTTCGACTGTTACGATTTGGAAAGGATACGAGATAAATGGGAATACATTTTACACGATTGACCAAGATAAAAAGAGCACCAACCAAAACAGCGGTGTCCGCTTCTAATGCAACAACCGAGAGGGGAAAGGATACGTATTATGGTTACATAGTGGACATATGGGAACTTGACTACGGACATGATTTTAAGGTTCCTTTGTTTAAGTGCAAATGGGTCAATCTGTCAGGAGGTGGGGTACAGGTAGACCCACAGTACAGAATGACAATAGTGGATCTGAAAAATCTTGGGTACACTGACGAACCGTTCGTCCTAGCCAATGATGTGGCACATGTTATCTATGTGAAGGACATGTCTACCAGACCGAGAAAAAGAAAAGATAAGGAAGCGGATACATCATACGATGAGCCAAAGCGCCACATAGTTCTTTCAGGAAAAATGGACATCGTGGGAGTGGAGGGCAAGACAGACATGTCTGAAGATTATGAAAAGTTTCATGAAATTCCTCCCTTCAAAGTCAAGGCTGACCCCAGCATCCTGAAAAACGATGAAGATTATCCGTGGTTACGGCGCAATAAGCAAATGACACAAGCAAAGAAAAAGTGAAGACTTTCTCCCGCAACTATTATGATGATACCATGCCAACTTTGTAACAGATGAAATTATGATTCCATGCCAACTTTCAACTTTCAACTTTTTCAGAGTTCATTTGAAATGCTTTAATGTCTTATGGTTCGGCCCTCGTAATACCATTAATCCCGGTTCGCTCCTTGTCAACTATGTTCTCACCAAGAACACTCTCAAGAGGGCAGTCACGTGGGCCATTGGTCCCGGTTCGTCTGGACCTTTTTTCTCTATAGGCGCATCTATGTTCATTTTTTTAGTAAAGTTAATCACAAACTTGTGATTCACACAAATTTCAGAGAATTCAAATTTTAACTATTCAAATTTGAAAACTAATGGCACTAACAGAAAGTTTATAATTTTTCTAAAACTAATGGCACTAATAGAAAGTTTATAATTTTGCTGACCTAAAAGCAAAAAGAATTAAAAAATAAAGCAAAAGACAAAAGAAAATAAATAATGCAGACAAAAAAACAAAAAACTAGAAAAAAAATAGCAACAATAAGTATTTTGTTGTAAGTAGAAACAAAATAAAATAAATAAAGCAAAAAGAAAACAAGAAATGTGTTTTCAAATTTGAAAACTAATGGCACTAACAGAAAGTTTATAATTT
>NC_057813.1:624848489-624849422 GCF_018294505.1 Triticum aestivum
AAACAAAATAAAATAAATAAAGCAAGAAACAAAACAAAAAAACAAAAAAAGTGTTTTCAAATTTGAGAACTAATGGCACTAACAGAAAGTTTATAATTTTTCTAAAACTAAAAGCAAAAATAATTAAAAAATAAAGCAAAAAATAAAAACAAAAAAATGCAGAAAACAAAACAAAAAAACTGGGAAAAAAATAAAAATAGCAACAATAAGTAAAGAAAAAAAGTGCCTCCTACTGGGCCCCCACGGCCTGAATACGACTAGAAACCCACCATGGGCCAGGATTCAGGCCCGCAGGAGGCCTAGTAGGCCCATCAGGCAAAGCAGTAGTAAGTAGGCCTGTAAGCCTGCAGTGGAGAGGAGCTCGAGAGGGGTGCAACAGTGGGGCTTATAAACCACTGCGCGCCCCTCTCAGCTAGCGAGGTGGGACTAAACTTTCGTGCCGCACCGTGCCAGCACACGACCATTGGTCCTGGTTGGCGGCACCAACCGAGACTAAAGGGGGGCATTGGTCCCAGTTCGTGGCACCAACCGGTACCAATGCCCACCCTTTAGTCCCGAATGGTGGCACCAACCGGGACCAAAGGCCGCCGCTTCCCGCCCTTTGGGCTGCTGAAAAGAGGCTTTTGGTCCCGGTTGGTGGCACCAACCGGGACTAAAGGGTGTATTAGTCCCGGTTGGTGCCACGAACCGGGACCAATGCTCTTGATATATATACAGCACTTAGCAGCTTTTGACCAAATCCCCCACTTCTCCCCCGACGCCCCCTGCTCCTCCTCGTCGCCGTCGCCGCCCGACGCCCCTGCTCGACCTTGCCGTCGCCGCCGCCACCGACGCTGTCAGGCTGCTCACCTTCGCCGTCGCCGCCGCCACCGACGCCGTCAGGCTGATCGCCTTCGCCGTCGCCGCCGCCCCCCTGTGAGCAGTCCCGCGCCC
>NC_057813.1:624849607-624854829 GCF_018294505.1 Triticum aestivum
CATTTTTTGTGTGTATATGTGTGTATATGTGTTTGTATGTGTATATATGTGTATTTGTTTTTGTGTATATGTGTATATATGCATTTTTTCATATAATATATATATATATGTATGTGGTAGCTATATGATGAATAGATGTGACTATCTATGTATGAATATAATGTTCATAGCATTTTTATGTTTATATATGTTTTTTAATATATGTATTAATTTTTTATTTAGGTTGTTAGTATTAGGTTTTAGGTTAGTGCATTTTAGGTTAGTGTAGAGGAAAAAGTAAAATAAGAAGAGGAAAAAAGAAGAAAAAGAAGAGGAGAAGAAGAAAAAATAGAATTTCTATTTTTTCTTCTTCTCCTCTATTCCTTTCTTCTTCTCCTCTTTTTTTTCTTCTTTTTTTTTCTTCGATCTTCTCCTCTGTCGTCGTTGATATACCCCCCTCGGCCCTCTCGCTCGACCAAAACTCTCGAGGACACCCAAACCCTAGAGAAAAAATGATGTTGGTCTCCTACGTACCCCCTCCCGCTGCGCCCCTACCCGACAAACTCTCTTGATGCCACCCAAATTTACCAAGTTAAAAGAGTGTTGCCGTCGAGGCCACCCCAAACCCTTGAAGCGTTGTGTCGAGGACACCCCAAACCCTTGAAGCGTTGTCTAGGCCACCCCAAACCCTAGAGAAGCAGCGTCGAGGCCACTAACATGATTCCTTATTGTGATTAGCTAGCTAGTTCTACGTTTGCCACTAATATACATCCATCTGTACCATGTTTGAATAATAATTGGCATGTTGTAAATATTTGCAGAAACTATGGAGCACTACTGAGACGAAGCAACAGAAGCGATGTTGGGGGAGATAATCGTAGAAGGAACTGATGTCGTTACGTCATTTTTCAACGACGCCGTTGGTCAGAAAGGACTGGTGAAGAAGAGGGCTATGTTCATGATGACTCCGGCCCATTAATGCTGGTACAAGAAGAGGGCTATGTTCATGATGGCTCCGGTGATGACCCAATGGAGGTACAAGAAGGAGACCGTGCTGACTGCTCCGGTGACCGAACCGAGTCCGGTCAGGTATATATATATTAGTTAAGCCCGTGCTGACTAGTTAATTGATGCATTCATTGTTTTAGTATATGTACACATATTAATTAACTCTCGTCTTTCTTCCTTTTTCTAGCCCTCCGGATCGAGCACAACTTCGATAAGGAGACGAGGCCCGAAGAAAAAGTTGAGCTCGGATGAAAAGTTTGAGATCACAGCAATCGCGCGCGACGGCGAACCGATTGAACCCATCCGGACAAAGAACACATTTGTTGCTCAGTGTGGCGTTCTTGTTAGGGACAAGATCCCGATCAGCATCCACCAATGGTATAAGCCTAAGGAGGAAGACCCTCAGGTGTCTTATGTCAATGATATGCAAAAAGATGATCTTTGGACTGAGCTGAAGGCAAATTTCACCCTACCGCCAGAGGAGGATCCGGAAAAGCCAGTTAAAGAGCAATTAATCAAGTCTTGTGCTCTTAATAAGATGGAAGGCCTATTCAGGAGGTGGAGGAAAGAGATGAAAAAGTTTGTCGCCAAAGAAGAGACACCAGAATTCATCGGCAAATATGAGAAGACCAGAGATCACTGGCCCGCATTTGTGTCCTACACGACATCGGAAAAGAGTAAGAAGATCTCGGCGACAAACAAGCAAAATGCTGCGAAGAAGAAGTTTCACCATCGCACGGGGTTAGGTGGCTACCTGCAAGCCCGGCCTAAGTGGTCCAAGGCTGAGAATGATCTGCTTGATAAAGGGATCGAACCGGAGACAATGAGATGGCCAGACAGTTGCCGGACTTGGTTCTTCGGGGCTGGCGGAACCTTGGACCCTGTAACACGGGAGTGCTGTTGGACGGACGAGCAACTGAAAACACCAGTCACAAGGCTTCGGCAGTATATCCATGCAGCGCAGCAAGGGACGTTCGTTCCAGACAGGGCGAAGGACGAGCTCACAATGGCCCTCAAGAATCCTGAGCACCCTGGACGGACACGAGGCACGCCAGGCTCCATTCCATGGAAGGTTGGTTTCCCGGACGCAGGGGGTTACAAAACCCACGAGAGGAGGAAGAAACTGGAGCAGAGCCAACTGCAGGCGCTGCACGAAAGGGTAATGGGGCTAGAGGAACGAGAAGCAGATCGCAACAAACGACCTGCCGAAGCTTCCCCTGAAGCTACCCCACCATCTCAGCGGAGAACCAGCGTGGCTTCCACCGAGCTGCTTCAGCAGGAGCATGTCTTGATGGCTCCTGCCAGCTATCCCGTGGATGCTATCACGAGGTCTCAAAATTGCCACCTTATGACGCGATGGATGGATTTGAAGGTCAAGGCGGCTGTTGGCTCTGTTTATCCTACTGAAGAAGGCGCAACTTTTCACTGCCGGCCGATTCCAGAAGGATATGCCAGGGTGATGGTGGATGAAATAATGGAGGGATTTGAGGACCTCCAGCTTGACTACCCTACCGGTGAAGGGGAGAATAGGTTGGGTTCTGCTCTGAAGACTCCATGCCTATGGCGGAAGAAGCTCATCAACCTTACGAACTGGACGCCTCCGCCTCCTCCTCCTCCTCCGGCGAGTCAGGGCACTCCGCCTCCTCCACCGCCTCCTCCTCTGGCGAGTGTCGATCAGGGCACTGGGCCTCCTTCTCCGCCTGCGCCGGCGCGCCCGAGCAGCCAGCAGCCTCCTCCTTCTTCGGCGCGTGGTGGCACTCCGCCTCCTTCTCCCCCTGCGCTGGCATGCCCGAGCAACCAGCAGCCTCCTCCTTCTCCGGCGCGTGATGGCACTCCGCCTTCTTCTCCGCCTGCGCCATCGCACACGAGCAGCCAGCACCTTCCTCCTTCTCCGCCTCGCCAGCAAGGGCGGAAGAGACCCGCCGCCGCCCCGGCTGCTCCAGCACATCATAGTCCTTCTCTTCCGCCTCGTAAGCAAGCACGAAAGAAGACAAGCGCCACAGCCGCTTTGTCTGCTCCGGCATCTAGCAGTACACCCAGCAGAGGCGGGAGGCAATACAGATACGGTCCACCTCTCAAGCCTCTTGAGAAGTTACCGTACGAGAGGACCGAGGAGGAAAATGAGATGATCGTGCGGGCCCACGTGAAGGACTTCTTTGAAGGGGTGAAAGCAAAGAGAAATCCACCTCCGGAGGAGAAGGTAGATACGGTGAAAGCAAAGCGCACTATCGATGCCCTGAGGAAACCACCAAACTCTCTGCCGAGATCCAACTATCAGCGCATTACTAAACAGACATATCTTGAAGCCCAGCGGTCGGGAAGTACTGTCAGTGATAAAAGATTAAAAGAACGAGCAGCTGGGAAAAAAATTGCCCAGCTCACGAACAAGCACAGCAATCGTGCCCCCCGCTCAATGTGTCTAATGCTCCGGGGACGGTGGCCGGTTATGGAAATCTTGGAGATTACCTGCCTGACGATCAACTTCCTGATTTCTTGGAGGTGGACGAACACAAATACGAGTACGGGAAGCCTCTCGTCAAAGATGAAAAATCTCTGACAACTATGATGCGAAGATTCCATAATTGGTACATGAAAACCTCCAGAGAGTCTGGGGGGACGAATGCTTTGTATCTGAATATTAAAGAGGAGCACGACCTTGTTGCAAATGATCTGTTGACTGTTCCATTTGATGAGTTCTTCGCGTTCTTCAATCAAAAGGCCCTCGATAAACTAATGGTCTTTTGCTACTATCTGTAAGTACTATTTCTGTCATTAAGTCTCTATATATAGCTCCGCTCTTTCATTGCATGTATTTATAATTAATTATCCTCACTATATTATGCAGATTGAAGATCGTCGAGTGCAAAAAACAAGAAATGTATGATATTGGGTTCGCTAACACAAATATCATAGATGAATTTCTGGTTAAAAAGCACCCCGCAGAGGCCGAGGCGAACTTGCTACAATCGTTGATCAAAAATCAAAACTAAGATTTAATACTCTTTCCTTACAAGTCCTAGTGAGTGTTACTGTCGTGTGCATATTTGGTTTCCCTTATTACTCGAGCGAGGTTATAGTAATGTAATTGATGAGTTATGCATGCGTGCGCAGATTCCACTGTGTTTTTCTGGAGATTAAGCTTGAGCGAGGAGTAGTAAATGTCTTAGACTCGAGACGAAAAGATCCCCAAACCTATGCGGACATGACTGAAATACTCAACAAGTAAGTTCAATCGACCATTTATCGCACCATATCGGCAACTTTTTGTTCATTTCCTGATATCTCAAGTAATAATATTTATTCTCTTTGTCTTGCGGGTTTTGGAAACAGTTCACCGCAGATGTTCCGGGACTGCCGAAGGAGCTGCGATATACATACCCGAAAGTAAGTACTACTAGCTAGCTAGTTGCGTGCATCTCCCGTTGATTCTATAGTTGTACTTTCATCAATGCCATTTATAATGCTTCATTATCAGTTTGATTGACCTCTATTTCTCGTAAAGTGCTTGTGGCAGGAACAAGGGAATGAGTTCTGTGGATACTACGTGTGCGAGTTCATCTACAACGCGACTTTGAAAAATAAGTGGGGCTACTCTAAAAGACAATATGAAGTGCGTAAGCAATAATATTCAGAATTTCATTTTATTACACCATCATTTCTGTTGAGTTTCATTCATATATGTATTAACCCCCTTCTTCAAATTAGACGTGGCAGATGCGGGATGAACTCCTAGAACAAGATTGCATGAAAGCAATTCAACAGGAATTGGCGGGATTCTTTCTTGACCACGTCATCAATAAAGCCGGAGAATATCATGTGGAAATTGATTTCAATTGCTAGGGGATTGTAAGAGATTTTACATATTGTATATGTATGTAGCCAATAGCGTCGGATAGATAATACGAAAACTTGTTGTTCGACCAATCTCTCAGAGAAGGAGAGGTCGATCGATCACTTCTCTCGGTATGCACGATGAATTTCTGTACTTAATGGTTCCCTTCATCTTCTTACTAGCTAGCGTGTCGAGAGCCTCTTTATGTACAGTAGGTAACGTCGAACAAGCACGGACATAAGAGAGGACACTTCTCTCTATTAATTAGCTAGCTAACACAATATATGAAACACCTAAATTAACCCCCCAAAACCCCACCCCCCCCCTTTCAAAAAAACAAAAACCACGGCCACTGAAATGTTGATGCGTGGATGCCTTTTGGTCCCGGTTGGTGCCACCAACC
>NC_057813.1:624854947-624857214 GCF_018294505.1 Triticum aestivum
AAAGGCCCTCCTGCCTGGGCTCGGCGCACCGACCACGTGGAGGCACATCTGTTCCGGTTCGTGTTAGAACCGGGACTAAAGGGTGGAGGCATTAGTAACGACCCTTTAGTCCCGGTTCAAGAACCGGGACTAAAGGCCCTTACGAACCGGGACTGATGCCCCCTTTTCTACTAGTGTAACACCAGCCGGTACTAAATGTTTGGGTGTGTTTTTTTAAAATTCCTTTAATTTTGTGTTTTAAATTTAATTTAGTGATTGTTTTACATTATAATGAGTTGTTAAATCATTAGGTGAAAGTATTGCAGATTAGTTTCGACTGGATGCATTAATTGGATCCTATAGCTATATACTAGCTAAGTGATCAAGAGTATATGCCATATATCCATATTATACTTGATCACCTAATTAGGTGATCAAGTATAATATATATGGATATGGCATATACTTGATCACTTAGCTAGGATCCATCCAGCTGAAATTAATCTGCGGTTTCTTTCATTAAATGATATAATAACTCATCATCATCATCATATTAATATAAAAACTCTTGCATCATATCATCAACATGAGTATATATATACTGTAGCTAGCTATAGCTAAAAATCATCGTAGTCGTCATTATCACTATTTAATCATCATAGTCATTAGCGCTATCTAATCAGCACCAACACTAGCTTAAAGAAGAAACATTCACTTGTACCAGAGGCAAAAATATCATCGAGTTCAACATGATGGTCATGATATTATAAGCGTTCATAACATCACAAAAGCAAATCACTCTTTGAGATTAAGTTCAGGACGAAGAACACGGACTTTAGAGGACAAGTACTAAGAGCATGAACTAGCTAAATCACTCATGCTGCTCTCTCTCTCAAGTAAAATAGCATAGAACATGTATAGCTCTCCTGATTCATCATACTGGAGCATGCAGATGATCATGTCTCCTAATCGTGGGCTGCACTTCTCATTGCTGCCCCCTAGTACTTCTCTGCGATCGCTAACAGTTTTCCTCCAATCTTTCACTATTAAGCATTCATCGCTTCTAGAAATCCTGAATGCACTCATGTGCAATGTAGGATATCTTGGCCGTAAGCTAACAATTGACATGCGACCTTTAGTCTCGATCCCTTGAGGCACAACTATCATCGGGAGTCCCTGTTGAAGAACATCGTATAGTACTTAATTAATATACTTAGCAATGAAAGTTTAGCAAAAAAATAATGTGTGCAAAAGATGCACTGAGGACAAATAATAAAAATCTTACCATCATTACTAAATAGATGTGACCGTAGTTCAATACGATCACTATTGGTCCCATGTTTTGAGTACTAACATTTCTAAGTGCAAGAAGAAAATTTGTCTTGACAGTATGAAGATCCTCAAGCCATGAAACATAATGACTTATCTCCTCGCAGTTTAGTTCAGCTCCGGAACAGTAGTACGTCCTGTCTACCAAGCGCCGGACATGTTTACTTGAATGGAAATAAGCTGTCAATAGAAATTAGTTGTCAATTATTTTTGAATAAGCAATATCAAAAATAAAAATATAGTTGAGAAGAACTCACATAATGGTAGAAATGGAGGCGTCTGCACATCGACCCGGATAACTCTATTACATTCAATATCATCTTCCGAACGAATATCAAAGGTGATAATTATATCAGACTCAAATGCATAAGCCTTGCATAGTGCTTGCCAATTTTTGCATTCAAAATAGGTCTACGTGTTTGCATTGTATACTTTGACGTTGAAAGTATAACCATGCTCAGTTTTCAGGTAAACTCTCATTACCTCCATAGTTTCCATAGCATTGAAACATATCTTATCCAAGACAAAAAATCTTCCATGGCAGGGGATGCACTAGTAGAATAGTGAAAATTAAAAATTATAAGTTGAAGCAAATGAAGCATATATAAGTCATGCTTAATTACGAAAACAGACTTGTCGTTGTGACTTACTATATCAAATTCGAAGGTCTCATCCAACTTGATGCTGAATCGTCTATCATCAACAAGGAAATTTCCGTCGCACGGGCCGCACTGGTCTTCACAGTATTCGCACACAATGAAATCTTTTTCGTCGTCAGACGACATTTCTATGTTCATATAGGCGAAACATTAAACACTTACTAATTCAATTAATTCAACTAATTCAACTAGTTCTATTAATTCAACTAGTTCTGTTAATTCAACTAATTCAACTAAGTATTTACTAAAAATAAACTAGTTATATTAATTCAACTAGTTCAAATAATCTCATATACCTAA
>NC_057813.1:624858499-624866955 GCF_018294505.1 Triticum aestivum
G
Source organism: Triticum aestivum (assembly GCF_018294505.1). Taxonomy (NCBI): domain Eukaryota; kingdom Viridiplantae; phylum Streptophyta; class Magnoliopsida; order Poales; family Poaceae; genus Triticum; species Triticum aestivum. The sequence goes on from NC_057813.1 coordinate 624,858,501, forward strand.
GCGGGGGCGGCGAGGGCGACGACGCGGCGGCAGCGATGTCGCGCGAGTGGAGGAAGTGGTCGATATGGAACTGATTTTTCATAAGTGCCCTATATATAGGAGGGGCCTTTAGTACCGGTTGGAGCCACCAACTGGTACTAAAGGCCAATTTTGGCCAGGCCAAATGGCGGGAAACGAGGACCTGTAGTACCGGTTGGTGGCTCCAACCGGTACTAAAGGACAACCCATTAGTACCGGTTGGAGCCACCAACCGGTACTAATGGTCATGCGCTGCCACCCTCGATACACTATGTTTAGTCCCACCTCGCCGAGCGAAGGGCAGCAGCACTGGTTTATAAACCCAGCCACGGATGCTCTTTCGAACTCCTCTATATAGCAGGCTTCTGGGCCTAACTAGGGCGCGCTGTCCTGTGAGCCTGCTGGCCCTTCTGGGCCTGAATTTGCACACCCTAGGTCTGGCAGGCCCACCGGGCAGCGCCTCAACTATTTTTATATAGGTTTTTTTCTTTTATGCTTTATTCATTTTTGAGTAATTTTTTTATATAGTATTTTCTTTACTGCTTTATTTTTTCTTCTATTTATTTTTGAGTAGTTTTTTGCTATATTTAGTTTCTTTGTGAATATTTTTGCTTTATATAGTTTTTTTCTTTTCTACATTATTTATTTTCTTCTTTTTAATTTTGAGTAATTTTTTTATATAGTATTTTTTTTCTGCTTTATTTTTTCTTCTATTTATTTCTGAGTAGTTCTTTTGCTGTATTTAGTTTCTTTGTGAATATTTTTGCTTTAGTTGCTTCGAATGCTGCATAATGCTTCATTTTGGACTGATTTTCAATTTCACGGTCATTTAGCTATCTAAACAAATTCATGATGTCGCCTCGAATGCCGCATAATGCCGGCTCAAAAAAAGTCTGAAGTTCAAATAAGTTTTAAAAAAATGAAGCGCCCGTGTAACAGATGAGTTCTCGTCCGAAACCCTGATACTCCAAAAGAGATTGTCTGGTTTGTACATGAAATGCGTCCAGTTTTTGCCGTGACCCTCTCTACTCTTTCGCACATGCTATGCGGGTGAAACGATGATACCATGTCAAGTTTCAACATTTTCAGAGTTCGTTTTGTAGTGATTTTCAATTTCACGGTCATTTAGCTCTAATCTAAACAAATTGGTTACTAAAAAAGGCAAATGATGTCAGAACGTGTTGGAAATTGATGACGTCGCGGGGGATTGAGGGGGAGACCGAGTGAGTGGAGAGAGTGAGGGCGTAAACATGTAAAAATATACATCAAAAATACATTGATTATCAATGATCCTTTTGTGTACAATCTGAATTATCAATATGAGTCCTCAACGGTTTAGAAACCGGTGAAGACTCATATTGAGTCCACAAATTATATACACATAGAGTTCAATGAAGACAAAATGCTTGTGATACTTTTTTTTGCGTGGTAATACGTGTCTCATTTATATCATAAGAATCATAGTATAAGCCACGTACAAACCGACCTGGCAAAACTGGAAAGACAGCAAAACGCTAGCCTTTGCACAAAGGAACAACAGCCAAGAAGTAAAATTACAATCAAGACCGAAGAAACCTTTAAACTTGACACCAACGCCCATCATAGGCCTTCGGTACCACCATGACAGATCACCTTCACACCTGAGCTCGAAGCGGCTCCATCGCTGATATGCAGCTTTGCGGACCTCCAAGGTGGTTCATCAAAAGCGAAACCATTACCATTGAACGAATTAGACTGGGGCAACACCCTGGACATGCCATCGAACTCCAGATCTGGCACCCCCACACGACTAAGACGCCGGAGGAGAAAACCATACCTGCCATCCACGAACCACGAACCCAGCACACGATCCACCATCTTCCAGATGCCGCCGATGCAGACCACAATCTGCATCCACTCCTGGACTATCTCCCAAGCTTCGCGCCGGTGCTGGAGCAAACGCCGTCGCAACGGCGAAGCCCGAGGACACAGGTCCACCAAAGTCGCCGGCGGAGGGGAGCCGCCGGAGGCCGGCGGCGGAAGCGAGTCCGCTAGCGCTAGAAGCTAGATCGCCTTTTTCTTTCTTCAGGAGAAATAAAAGCGAATAGTTCACGTATCCCCACGATGCAAGTTGCCCACATAATGCTTGTGATACTTTGAGAAGTAACATATTTGAATTGTGCATCTGAACGCAGAAAAAATACATTGATCAGTAACGCCTTTCAGCCAAAACGCGCTACTGCTATAGAGAAGTACATAAAAAATACATTGATCATCAATGATCTTTTTGTATAGAATCTAAATTGTCAATAGGAATCTACCCCGATTTAAGAACCGGCGAAGACTCCTATTGCAGCCACAGATCCTACACATATAGTTCAATGAAGACCAAATGCTTGTGATAGTTTGAGAAGTAACATATTTAAGGTGGTAAAAATCTTGCTAGGGGAGCGAGGTGGGACTAAAAATAGCCCTTCAACCACCACTTTACTACCGGTTCGTGCCACGAACCGGTACTCAAGATGCTGGTGGCCGTCCAGCATCTTTAGTACCGGTTCGTGGCACGAACCGGTACTAAAGATTCGCATTGAACCGGTACTAAAGATCTCCTCCCGCCTAGCCATTTGAACTAGCACTAATGGACACATTAGTGTCGGCTCAAATGCAAACCGGTACTAATGTATCTTAGATTTGACCCTTTTTCTACTAGTGCATGATTCGTAGGCGGGAGCCAAACCGGCCGCTCTACAGGGTGTCGCTGCGCAGGTGCCTCCCGGGGCATTACATGCACGCCCCTGGTTATTACATGCAGGTCCTCAGAATTTGCAGGCCGGTCCCTGGGCTTCTCCTTCCTATGGGGGATAGCCTCCAACTCTGATAAAAACTTGTCAATGAACAGATGCGTGCTCAGCGGACTTTGGTATTGATCATCATGGATAGCTCGACGTCGTGCCCACCAAATGGCCCACATTGTCACTAGTACGCACGCAAGTTCCATCGAGGGAAGAGTATCAACAAGCTAGAACATCCATAGCTTGGCATCATTAGTACGGTTTGAAACAATGGTTTCCGTGAGATCCTCATCAGCTAGAGCCCAAACGCACCTAGCCATCTTGCAGTCAAAAAGAGAGTGGCGCCAAGTGTCGACCGCCGCCTTGCATAGGGTGCAATCCGGTGTCTCGGCCATGCTTCTGTTCTTTCGGATCTCTCCTGTAGGGATGGAGGTTTTAGCCAATCTCCAAGCAAAAACTCTGACCTTGGAGGGGACTGCAGCTCCCCAAAGCTTTGTCCAGGACCGGTGGTCAGCCTCAAAACGCGAGTGGCCCTCATTATGCTCTAGCCAGTCCATCCGTTGTTGCTTTGTGGACGCCAGCAGTCTGTATGCAGACCGTACTGTGAAGGTACCCCTTCTCTCATAATGCCAAGACCAGAAATCTTCACGGACTCTGGAGCTTAATGGTATGTTTAGGATTGCTTCAACGTCCATGGGGTAAAGGTGTTGGTCAAGAGTAGCTCGATCCCATGTCATATTGATTGGATCAATAAGGTCTGAAACCTTGTGAGGAGGATTTAAAGACTTGGGGCAAACCGACCGAAGCTTGAAGTCGCGTGGAATCCAATGTCACTCCATATATCTGTGTCCTCTCCTGAACCGATCCGTTTCACGAGCCCAAGCTTCGGTGTGTCCCTTCCTTCAATTATGGAGCGCCATACTTGTGATCGGTGCTTTCCAACTTCTGCTTCAAGAATTGTGGAAGAAGGATAATAAACAGCCTTTAGGATTCTCGCGCTCAAAGAGGAAGGTTCCTGTAGGAGATGCCAAGCTTGCCTGGCCAGTAAGGCCAGGTTAAAGAGCTCAATATCACCGAAGTTTAATAGCCAATTTGTTAATCGATGAAAATTAATTTCAAGCTGTTAAGAGAAAGTTGCCCTCTGATTGGGCCATGGTCCATGCGCCATGCAACCAATATGCGTGTGGTGCAGCAATGCGCGGGAGCGTTGATGGATGCGAGTAGGTTTGACAATTAATTTACGTAGTTAAAACCATTCAATCCTGCTCATTAATTGGGCAGATTAAAAAAATCGGCTCTGATGTGCCTTGGTTTTGGCAATACTTTGGGCAGGCACAATAAATCCGGACAACATAATCCTTGTACGCTTTAAATTTTCCATAGACACTAATCATCTCAACTGGTGAGCCACTCACCCTCATGTGCAAGAGGTCCATGGATCGATTCCTATCAAGTGCATCTACTTACTTTATGAATTTTTACCTCTTAGGTCACTAATGGGCCGTCCCATTAGGCGTACGGCATATACACTTCGGCGGTCGGTCCACATATTAAAAAAAATCAACCGCTCAAAAAAATTATGAAAAGACCATCCTATCCTTTTTTATGAAGGGGTATGAATAAATCTCCTCCGTTGATGTGTTTAGGGGGGTTGTACCGGAGCGGAAGTGTTTTCTTCTTCTTCTTTTTGTTTTGTGCTTTAATTTGAGAGTTTCTAGTAGCTTAATTGGCATGTAGAGGTATCATGTAACTTTGTTGTTCTGTGCTCTCTTGGATCAGGTCATAGCCAGTCAAAACTATCGGCTGGTGCTGTCCGTAGACGTGCACCCAAACAAACCATGGTGAGTACTTCACTTAATTCATGTGGGCATCGACATATCCTCTATATGTACGTTAAAACTTTTCGGGTTGTGCAATATAGGATATTGACGAGCAATCGGAGGGGTTGTGTTTGCATTTGGAACTACCAGACCAAGGTATTGGTTTGCTGGGCTGCTGTGTACTCTGTGCTAAAGTAGTGTGCCATATCGTGTTGTGCCATAAAACCTTTTTTTGGAACTGATCAAATAATCTCTTTTGCCATGCAGACAGAGGAAAATTCCTTTCAAGTCAGCGCAGAGGAACCAGGCATGCCTTCTTATCGGCTTCCCTATTCACCTTCCTTTCACCATGAACTTGAACATGAAGGCATGCCCCGCTGCACTAATTCTTAACCTTTCCAACTGAAGTATATTCGGCAATGTTAATTGAACGAGAGGAATGGCTCGTGGCTGGTGGTGGAGATGGGTACATCTACGTGTACAGATATGACACAATGGAAGAAATCATGAGCTTCGAAGCTCATGATGGTCGTCACATCAGGTCTTTGGCTAGAAGTCCAACTCATACGTTTTTGCTGTCGGCATCAGATGACCACGTTTTTACTGGTTTCAAGTTTCAAACAGGGGCGGGCACAGGATTTGAAGTTTGTGTATTCAAAATTTCAAACGCTTTTTCTTTAGTGTAAAGTTTTTTTTGCCATGTATACCCGATTATATCGGCATAATTCGTGTAGAAAATTGTAATTTTTTAAAAGATTATTTTGCAAATTCTCATGTCTACACATTTCATAATTCACTACAAACAAGTTCCTAATTTAAATTTATACTAAAATAGAAAGCCAACTAGCCAAGTTAACTTACTGATGTATGTCTGTAATATCGTTGGTGCCCGATGGGGCTAGCTCAGCCTGCTGGGCAACACCAGAAAAAGACGAGGCGTCGATACCTGCTAAGATTCGGCACGAGAAAACAAGCATTATTTTGCTAGTCGGGAGGATTTTAACGTACTTATATACCTGAACGCATCGAATTGTGAATCAGACCTTGTAAGATGGAAGTAAGATTGAACTTGTGGATCTGGATTTGGAAACGCAGCGAGCGTCCGATGCGGCTGCAGAGATGGACTGAATATGGAGCGTGACTGCGAGAGCCAAAGGATGGAGCCATGGAGGCCGCCGGATGCCAACGTCGCGCCACCGGCCTGCCGGTGCCATCGTGTGCGCGTGCGATTGGCCCTGCCGCCATGCCCTACGAGTGCGAACAGACTTGGGAATGAAAGGCCGCCAGTTTCTCTTGCGATGTGTTTTTTTTAGTGAAGCGCTATCGGCTCGTGCGTGCAGGCTCTGCAACGATTTGGGCTGGGCCATGTCGGGGCTAGTCTCTATTTTTTTTGGGCTGAAATCCTTTGCCAGCCAGCTTTCCTGTATTTATTTCGTTTTCCTCCGTACATACACAAGGTATACACTATATATACATAGTTTCTTTGCAAAATAAATGGGTGTTCAACTGAATACCCATGAATTGAAGTGGGCCCGCCCCTGGTTTCAAACGACGCACGCTCGGGTCGCCCCCCGCTCGGGCGTCTCGGGCTCCCCAACCCTAGCCGCCGTCGGGGCCTAGCCCATCCTCCTCCCCTCCTCCCGCCGCCGCCGGCTTGCGCCCGGAGGCCGATGGCGGTGGCGGGGGCTCTTCCTCCCTCCCGCGTCTCAGGGGTGGCGGGACCCCAACATGTGTGGAGGTGCGGCCGATGTAGAAGCGGCGGCGGCGGCGGCGGTCGGCCCTGCCTCGGGCCACGGGCGGCCGCTGCGGCGGCTGGCCTGGATCGAGCGACGGCGCGATGCGGTCTTCGGCGGCATGTCATCTGGCTTTAGATCGGCGGTGGCATCGAGGGCCTGGTGGACTGCTTGGCAGCACCCATGGCAGATCTGTTTTGGCCGGTGTAGCCAGTGATGGTGGTCATCTTCTTCGTCGGCGGTGGCCGGCCATAAGCTTGGTGATCGGATCTCGAGATCCATCATCTAGTCTCGGCTGTGAGTTGGGAAGACATGGTTGCCGGTGAAAACCGAGCTGGCGGCAGGCGATGGCGGCGTTCTATGCCGTTACCTTGATGAAGGCATTGTCGTGTAACTACTGTCGACCCACTCGTGCTGCTCCGGGGGAAACCCTAGGATCTGGTGTACCAGATCGGACGATGGCGGCATCGCGGTGTCGTTTATCTCTTGGGAGCATCATTTGTGGAGCAGCGCTGGAAGTCAGAGGCAGGAGGTGGAGCGGCTTCGTCTTGCACGGAGCTTCGGTGGAGATGTCAAGTCATGCCTGACCGAAAGGTGCTACGCTTGGTCATGCCTGGTCGGTAGGTTCTACGCACGACAGATCCTCCAAGGACTTCAAGCTGTGTTGGCTGGTGATACTTGGCAGCATGGCGCTGAGGTGTATCAATGGCGACCGCGACGTGTTCAGCTGTTTGCGCGCAGGGAGGAGGTGCCGTTGGGCACCGTGGTGGCGTCGACGACAGTTGGACAGAGCAAGGTTGATGCACCAGTACAGTTCTATAGATGGAGTGGTGGCAGTTGGCGGCGGCGGCCTCTGAGAGCATGCCGGATTAGTGTGAGTCCCAGACCTGGCAAGTGGCTAGGTTGCGATCTTAGGTCTTAGATGTTAGGCTTGGCTGCGATATTTGTTTGATATTAGGCCCAGGCTATCTGCGTCCCTTTATCAAATGGATAAGTGTAGCGACAGTTTGTTGTTTAGATGGCGGCTTTAGTCTTACTGTTATATTGATTTTGTAAGGTCTTGTGAGAATAATTCATAAAATGGCCGTATGCATCGCTCAGATGCAGAGGCCGGGGGTCATCATCTTTTTCCAAAAAAAATGCAATGCCACGTTAGACGGACAACCTGATGGTGTGCTTTGCCTTCATTACCTCACAGACAGGAATCAGCAGCGTATACTTTCTGGATATTTGGATGGTGCTGCAAAGGTATTACATGTGGTTTCTTCAAAATAGAGTAATGCACTCCGTTTCTATCTGCATGCTAAGTTGTTCTCTTGTTTTCTTGTCCGATAAGATCTGGGATCCGGAGAAAGAATGTTGTGTTAGTGCGCCGAGAGGGAATGCAAAGAGTGTCAATGCTCTTTGTTGGCACCCCGAACTTCATGTAGTAATTACAGGTTCACTTGATGGGACAGTCCAAATCTGCAAGTCCACTAAACCTCGATACAGGTACTGCTTTCTACTTGTACATATACTTTCATCTGTTCCTGTCGTCTTGTCATGAATCCTGACAGGAACTTCCGTGACGCCTAGAATAATTTTGGTACACCATGTGCATATGTTTGTTTTAAGGAAGATTAATCCTCCCAGCCTCTGCAACATGCATATGCATCCTTATACTGTCGTGTCAACTCATGTAAATAGTACTAAACCATATAATGCATATGAGCAAAAAATATAAAAGAATAACTGAAGGTGTTTTTTGCGCAATTGCATGGAACAAGTTGGCCAAACAAAACAAAAAGGATATTGTGCTTCACACTGTGAGATAGTAAGACCGCAAGTTCATGCTGAGGATATGGGATGAATACTTGCTGACTCATACTTGTCTAGTTGGTACTCCATATGAAGGTTGTATATATGTACCAAAGGTTGTTCCTGTCTAGTTATTCTCTTGCGTTCAGTGTTGACGATTTTCATACCGTTAACTGTGAGTTTTGTAATCTTACAGGCTTGAGAATGTAATTGGTTTCAACCTCGGATACATACAGGGATTAACAAGGTAATGAGGAGTGCCATAATGTCACTTTAGTTTCTTCGACACCCTAAACAAATTTCTTTAAGCATGAAT